>NW_027186502.1:9285364-9319492 GCF_028583685.1 Petaurus breviceps papuanus | reverse complement strand
ATATTTGTAATCTCTATAGGCATTGTGAATATGGCATTGCTGATACACCCCCTTCAAGGGGAGGGCAGAGAATACCCTCTGTTCTAAGAATTAGAGTTTTGAGAAATTGCTTTAGGAATTCTCAATGTGAGATTCTTTTCTAATTATCAACAAGCAATACTACTGAAGGAACTGATAAAAAAGCAGTCGATATTTTCATCATGAACAAAACCAGAAAATAGGAACTAAAATAGGTTCTAATCAAAGAAGCAGCTAAAGAAGCTGACAGTGTTGGTTTTAACACATGCAATGTGAAATATCAATTTATAGGATATTTAGTCATTTTTCATTACTGTACTCATAATATAGATTTATGAAAATACCACCATGAAAATAACTGGTACTTGAACACAAATATCTATTACAAAGGATGAAAAGTTAGAGAAATGTTACAAAGAACCCAATAAGACCATCCAAATGAAATAAAAATCCACTGTTATTTCACTTTTGGTGCAAAATATATGTCAAGCTACTTGTAAAAAGGAAAAGCCTCATACCTCCATACTATGTATACTTCTTTCAAGAAAAGAATCAGAAGATATTAGACATGGTAAGGATCAAATAACATCACAAAATAATATTAATGATATTCTAAATGTCAGGAAATGACATAATACTCATGTGAGAGTCAGTACTGAGTATCTGGTTGTGTATAGTCAGACCACCAACTTGTTCAAAAAAAAGATCAAATTTAATTTAAGGCTAGAAAAATAAAATGATAAAAATATCATTACTTAAAACAACTCCTGATTAAACATGCTTATGATGACAAAATGGTATGTAGAAATAAGAAAAAAACTGGTATCAGCTAGAATATCATACAGAAGTTTAAATGATGTAAATTAATTATCATAATGTGGTTATTAAAAGAACTTAAAAATCACCTTATTGTATAGACATAATGCGCAGAGAAAGAATGGTATAATATTATAAGCATTATAGTATCATAAAACAGAAAGAAACAGAAAGGAAAAACAGTTTAAAGAGAGTATTTGATAGACCCAACTAAGCAGTCATCCCCAAAGGCATTTAAGGGCATAAATGAAAAGAGGACAAAGTAAGAAAAGATGAAAATGACTTGCAAAGATTTTCATAACACACCCTTTTACTATCAAGGAGAGTGGCATTAGCATACTTGGAGTCTCATATTACAGTCTTGGATTTGCTAAAAGAGGAAGAAGGTGGAAAAAAAATGGCAAAAGCATCTGGATTAGCCAAAGTGTACATAGAGGAGATCCAATAAGGAATCAACACAATTTTAAGAGCATTAAGGGATTGATTCACAAGCTACTTCAAGAAGGGAAATATACCAAAGGCTTAAAAAAAATCCAAACCCTTGTCAATTCCAATGAAGGGGGGCAGGGAAGGTTGACTAAAAAAACATCACCAATTACAGCTAACCTATAAGCTTAATTTTCCATATATAGGAAAACTGACATGAATCACCTATGCCCAAACCAAAGACATCCTTGACAAGAGTACAAGCAGGAAATAGGCAAGGTTTTTGCAAGTGATATTCCAGAATAGTTCACATCTTTATTATTACACAATTTAGAAAATACAACATCATACTGTTAGCAGTATTAGTTGAATATTTTTTAAAAAAGAAAACATTTTATTTGGTAAAGCAAAATACTGTCTTAAAAGCTCTTTTCCAAAGAGGTGTTTCCCTTTCATATGTCAGTATTATTCAGTATTGTCTTTAAAACACAGTAACAGAGACGTACTATGTTCAACAAGTCTGTAATGGTTAATATAAAGGATGGAATAAATCCTAGAGACATATGCTCAAATCCATCAATGTCATTGAGGAGTTCTAGTACAAAATTCAAGCTGAAGAAGGATTCCCTAAAGATGGTGAAATTCTCCAGACACTCCTAATTATCAATGATTGTGTTGGTTATAGTAAATTCTAGAACACTACAAAGCCCCCTGGATAAGATCTGGACCCACCAACCAGCCAGGCAACAAACAAAAAATTAGCAACTAAGGACACAGGAAAAACTAAGTGGATGAAGAATGTCTCTTGACCAGTTTACAATATGCAATTAGATGGATAATCTATAGAGGTCATCCAACAGATTATATTACATAGACACCAAAAATTGACAATGAATTAGGCCCAGAATGTCAAAGGAATAGAAAGAGGATGAAATGGATTGCCTCTACAAAATTCCAAAACTCTTTCATAATACACCATTTCTATCAACAACCAGAGTCCATCTTATGCAACAGATTATGAAAAATTAGGAAAAAAGAATATTATTTAGTGGGTAGAAAAGAAGTATATGATGCATGTAAGTAGGCTATAGCATTTGAGGGAGAGGGAGAGGAAGAGAACAGGAAGAGGAAGAGTAGAAAAAGGAGAAGAAAGAGAAGGGGAAGAAAGAGAAGGAGTAGAAAGAGGAAAAGGAGGAGGAGGAAAAAGAAGAGAAGGAGAAGTAGGAAGAGGAGAAGTAGAAGGAGGAGGAGGAGAAGGGGGAGAAGAAATGGAGTAAACTATGTGATCAGGGAAATGAATAATCAAAAAAAAAAAGACTGGTTATGTGGTGAGAATTGAGAGCCTATTAGCCATGTGTTCCATTAGTACCCTTGTGATGTCCAGATAAAGTGATAGAGACTCCCAACATATTGAATGAGATCTCTTGTGGTGACCTTATGGGAAGAGCAGTCACTTAAGTTTGACAGATATAGATTAAACTTCTATTTATATTCTTCATGATACATGCATACACACACATACATATACCTATATACATGTATACATATATGTGTATTATCTGATCTGGATCTATGGTTGTAGCTGTATGGAGAACTTCCTGTTGAGGAAATGAACTTTATATAAATGAAGATGAGCAACTCTCCTCCAAGTCACATAGAGTCTCAGAAAGTTGCAGAGGAACACTGAGAGGTTAAGTGAGGTCACAGAACATATAGAATGTGTTAGAGGAAGCATTTAAACCCAGGTCCTCCTAATTTCAAGATTAACTCTCTAGCCACTATCATGCTACATTATGTTATGCTATGATATACATTATAGTTATAATGTAGTAGGTTATGAGATATCATACTACATAAATATTTATATTTATAATTTCATATTTCTCTCTCATGTATTTTTTCCATAAACAGAATTACAATGCCAAGCTCTATAAAAAAAGAGATGATACATTTTTTATCTTTTTTTTGAACAGAAATAGTAAAGCCAAGTTCAGTTTGTTCCACTGGTTTGAAGCCAAATAAATAGCAAAATATAATGAAAATCTCATTCACATCATGTGTCATAAGTTTCTATTAAAATACTAATATAAAGTTCAGCTGTCTTAGTTCCATGAGACAAACATTTTCTTGGGTTTAAAAAGTAACTATTTACTGTGGTGGGTGAGGGAAGCCAACACAAGAAAAAAAGGCTCTCTCTCAAGTTAAGTTCTTGTCTCCTGCAACCTAATTAAATACATACACACACACAAACACACTCTTTATTTTTTCTATATAATTAAATTCGACAAATGTGTTAAACACCTACTAATTTGTTTAATAAAAATGTAGCTGACACTAAGAAATGAGGATGTTCCCTGTAGTAAAAGCTATGATTACCTCCTGGATCATTGCACTGTCATGGCAACGGGGCTGGCATAGTTCAATGATACTATGAACTAAGCTGTGCAGGGTTACCCAAGGTGGACAGATCACAGTGCAGAGTTCTGATCCACTGGAGAAGGAAATGGCCAATCACTCCAATATCTTTGCCAAGAAAACCCTATGGACACTATTAAAATGAAAAAAGATATGACACCAGAAAATGAACCCTTCAGTTCAGAAGGTATCCAACACTCTGCTGGGGAAGAGCAGGGGTCAATTACAAGTAGCTCTAGTACAATGAAGTGGCTGGCCAAAGCCAAAGTAAGTTCAGCTATGGATGTGTCTGGTGACGAAAGGAAGTTCAATGCTATAAAGATCAATATTATGTAGGAAAGTGAAATGTAGTATCTATAAGGTCAAATAGGAGGTGGAAAAAATAACATCAATATCTTGGGTGTCAGCAACTTCAAATGAACAGAAATAGGTGAATTTAACTCAGTGATCATTATATATACTACTGCAGGCAAGAATCCCTTGGAATAAGTGGAGTAGCCCTCACAGTCAATGCAGATTTAGAAAAGTACAGGCTATAACCTCAAAAATGACAGAATGAGAGCTGTTTGAAACCAAGACAAGTTAGTCAACATCACAGTAATGCAAATCTATGCTCCAACCACTGATAATATAGAGGCCAAAGTTGGTCAATTCTATGAAAACCTAAAACAGCTAGAAATAACACAAAGATGTCATATTCATCATAGGATGATGCTAATATATGCTAATAATGCTAAAATAGGGAAAAAAAGTTAATTGAAATGAGTCAAGTTTGGTCTTGGAGTTGAATCAGGACAGAGACTAACAGAGCTGTGTCAGGATAACTCTGGTCATAACAAACGCTTTATTTCAACAACCTAAAAGGTAACTCTACACATTGACATCAGATGGAAGTCAGATTGATTGTATGTTGTTGTCGTTCAGTCATTTCAATTATACCTAACTTTTCATGACCCTATTTGGGTTTTTTGGCAAAGATAATGGAATGGTTTACCATTTCTTCCTCCAGCTCTTTTTACAGTTGAGGAAACTGAGGCAAAGAAGGTTGAGTTACTTGCCCAGGATCACACACTAAGCTGAAATTTGAGTTCTGGTCTTGAGTTCATGCCTGCCTCTCTATACAATGTGCCACCTAGCTGCCCAATTGATTATATGCTTTGCAATTGTGGACAGTTCTAGACAGTCAGTTAAAATAAGTTAAAACAAGAACCTGGAGCTGACTGTGACTCAGATCACAAGCTTCTCATTGCAAAATTTAGATTTAACTTGAAGAAAGTAAGGAAAACCATGAGACCACAGGTCTCACCTAAATAACATCCCTTATGAATATGAAGTAGAAGTAACAAATAGATCTAAGAGATAAGATCTGGTAGATAGAATACCTAAAGAACTGTGGGAGGAGGTTCACAAGAAGCAGCAAAAAAAGAAAAGAAAAAACAATCCCAAAGGAAAAAAAAAAAGAGCAAGAAAGCAAAACGGCTGTCTCATGAGGCTTTACAACTAGTTAAGGAAAGTAGGAAAGCAAAATGGAAAAGAAGAAACAGAGAGATATATCCAACTGAAAGCAAACTTTCAGAGAATAGCAAGGAGAGTAAGTTTTCTTAAATGAGCAATGCAAAAAAGAAAAGAAAACAACAGAATGCAAAAGACAAGGAATCTGTTCAAGAAAATTAAAGCTATCAAGAGAATGTTTCATCCAAAAGTGCCACGATAAAAGACAAAAATGGTAGGGACTTAAGAGAAGTAGAAAAGATTAAAAAGAGGTAGCAAGAAGAAATATATAAAAAGATCTTAACAACACTTATAACTATGATGGTGTGGTTTAGAGCCAGATAGCCGGGAGAATGAAGTCAAGTGGGCATTAGGAAGCATTATTAAGAATGAGACTAGTAGAGGTGACAATTCCATCTTAGCTATTTAAAATCCTAAAAGATAATGCTGTTAAAGTGCTGAACTCAATATGTCAGCAAATTTGGAAAACTCAAAAGACCCCTGGATTGGAAAAGATAAGTTGGCACCCCAATACTAAAGAAGGGCAATGCCGAAGAATGTTCAAATTACTGAATAACTGAATAATTTCATTCATTTCCCACACCAATAAGATTATGCTTAAGATTCTGCAAGCTAGGTTTCAGAAATATGTGAATCAAGAATTACCAAAAGATCAGGCAAAGAGGCAGAAGAACTAGAGACCAAGTTACCAACATTCACTGGATTACGGAGAAAACAAGAGATTTCCAGAAAAAAGGATATATTACTGCTTTATTTACTACACTAAAGCCTTTGTGTGGTTCACAACAAAATGTGGCAAGATCTCAAAGAGATGGGATCATCTTATTTGTCTCCTGAGGAACCTGCATGCAGGCCAAGAAGCAACAGTAAAAACAACTGATTGGTTTAAGATTGGAAATGGAGTACAACAAGGCTGTACATTTTTCACCTTCTTTATTTAACTTATATACATTAGTACATCATGTGAAATGTCAGACTAAATGAATCAAAAGCCAGAATTAGGATTGCCAAGAGAAATATCAACAATCTCAGATATGCAGACGATACCATTCTGATGGCAGAAAGTGAAAAAGAAATTAAGAATACTCTTGATGAGGGTGAAAGAGCAGAGTGTAAAAGCTGGCTTGAAGCTTACTATAAAAAAAAATCTAAGATCTTGGCAACTAGTCCCATTACTTCCTGGCAAACAGAGGGAGAAGAAATGGAAACAGTGTCAGATTTTAGATTCTTGGCCTCAGCTTGTGACTGCAGACACAAAATTACAAGACACTTGCTCCTTGGAAAGAAAGCTGTGGCATACTAAAAAGCAGGGAGACCACCTTGCCAACACAGGTCCATATAGTCAAAGCTATGGTTTTTCCAGTAGCAATGTATGCGTGTGAGAAAAAGGAAAGCTGAGTACTGCAGAATCAATGTTTTCAAATTGCGATGCTAGAGAAGACTTTTGAGAGTCCATTGGAGAACAAATAAATCAATACATAATTCTTTACCTCTGACTATTCATTTGGAAGGAACAAACACTGGGGCTGAAGCTTAAATACTTTGTCCACATAATGAGAAGAGGGAAACTCATTGGAAAAGACCCTGATGTTAGGAAAGATTGAAGGCAAAAGGAAAAGGGCATGACAGAGGATGAGATTAATGGATAGTGTCAAGGAAGCAATAAACATGAACTCAGACAGATTTCAGGAGACAGTGGAGGATAGAAGAGTCGGTCCATGGGGGTTATGAAGACTTGGACATGATTGATCAAATGAACAACAACAATGGCTGCGAAGCAATGAGTTACTGAGAACAGCTTCATAGTTTATCTTTTTTTTTAAGTGTAGAGTTTCATGAAACTGAGATCATTTTTAAATGGTCATGTCTGAAAGCAGGATAGACAAAATGACTTGTTACTCATAGTTCTTTTACTTTATATCTTGGAAAATTGGCATTTACAAACATTTCATGATTTAAACAGAAAGAGTACTTGTATAACTTTTAAAAAATGCATTAAATCTGTTAAGTCCTTAAATTTCACCACTAAATACACTAAATAGTGAGAGCCAGTGTGTGCTAATGAACAGAACCAGGCTAGAAGAGAGAGGACATGTCTTCAAGGCCCATCTCCCACACATAATGACATGACTCATTGTTCCTGGAGACTTTCAAAGACTAAATTGTTGAGAAATTGCTGGTCTATAATAGGTAAAGGAGTCCTTACCAAGGAGTGTCAGTGAATTCACAGGTCTAAATCAAACAAAATTATTATACTATTTAGTTGACCACTGTTTGTGTATACATATATATGTGCATGTGTGTATACATACATGCACATATATAGATATATAATTTGTATATGTCACCTATGTGATTCAGTGTATAGAGCACTGGGTGTGGAGTCACAAAGAATTGAGTTCAAATCTGACCCTCAGACACTTAATTAGCTATGCGACCCTGAGCAAGTCACTTAACCTCTGTTTGCCCTTTTTGTTGTTCATTCATATCAGTCATGTCTGACTTTCTGCGACCCCTTTAGGGGTTTCTTGGCAAAGATAATGAAGTGATTTGTCAATTCCTTCTCCAGTTCGTTTTATAGAAGAGGAAACTGCTTTAATCCATCAGAGAAGGAAATGGCAAACCACTCCAGTATCTTTGTCAAGAAAACCCTGAGAACAGTACAATCCATGGGGTCACAAAGAGTCAGACCACTCCAGTATCTTTGTCAAGAAAACCCTAAGAACAGCACAGTCCACAAAGAGTCGTGACTGAACAACAATACATACATATATGTACAACATGTATACATACTTATAGATATATACACACTTAAATATATACATATATGCACTATACTATGATTGTGATGTCTTATGTCATTTACCTCTAATTTCAGGGATAAAGATGCATATAACTATCAAACTATCTCAAATTGCCCCAGATTTAATTTTCTTTTTTTTTTTTGCCATAACTAGATTAAGTAGATTAATAGTGATTAAACAGGTTAACAAAAATCATCTCAATTGCTAAATCAAAAGATCTTTGTATTCTCATCCACTATGCTCTTCTTCCTTGGCTTCAGATGACACTATCCTCTTAGTCCCCTTCCTATTTGTTTGACCTTCCCTTTGTGAGTCTGGAGTCAGGAAGACCTGAGTTTAAATCTTGTCTCAGACAGTTACTAGCTGTATGGATCTGGACAAGTCATTTACAGTTTCTTCAACTGTGAAATGGAGATAATATTAGCAAGAACCTACCTCCCAGAGCTGTTGTAAGGACCAAATGAGATAATATTAGCAAAGTGCTTAGCACAGTGTCTGATACATAGTAGGAGCTTAATAAATGCTTGCTCCCTTCCCTCCCTTTTCCATGCCAGATGATCAATAACCTTCTGCCTCTGGAAAAAAAAAACTGTCACAGGTACTCTCCTCTTCTGTCTATATAGTTTCATTTTAGCATAGTTAACTAGCAATTCTATATATGCAACTCTGAATTCTTCCAGCTCCTGCCAAAGTTCTAATTTCTTTAATAATCTCTTACCATCAACAATTTCACAAAGGAATTAATTCCTTTAATTAATTAATTAATTCCTGTGAAAAAGGAATTTTCCCCTACCCTAAACCCCATACAAATTCAATCATCCTTATTTATACTGCAGAAAATGTTACCTGAGTTTGTAACCTTAGAGTTCACTATGATTCTGTCTTCTCCTTTACTCAACCCCATTAGATAGACAGCAAACAGACAGACAGACAGACAGAGACAGATAGATAGATAGATGGATAGATAGATAGATAGATAGATAGATAGATAGATAGATAGATAGATAGATAGACAGATAGATAGATAGATTAGGTGTGGGTGTGGGTGTGGATGTGGATGTGTGTGTTTGTTCCTCACCTCTCCATTTACCTTTTCACCACCCAAACCTTGTCACTCATTAATCCTCACTTGGATTATCAAAAATCTTTTAACTGGGCTCTCATATTCCCTTTTTCTCTCCTCTCCAATCTATCTTCCCTGTAGTAGTTGAAATAATGTTCCTAAGTCACACATCTAACCACACAATTCTCATATTCAAGAATCTTCAAGGGTTCCCTATTGTCTTTAGAATAAGATGCAAACTCCTTAGCATAACAATTGGAAAATCTACTCTGCCTCTCCAGTCTTCTTCCACATTACTCCTTTTCACAAAGTCTTGCTTTAGGCAAAACTAAACCACTGATTTTCCCCTAAGCTTGCCTTTTCATATCCTGTCTCTATTTTCTCTGCACAAGCTATAAATGCGTTGGACCCTGAGTGCTTTCAGAACACTTATTTTCAAGAATCATTTTAACATATTTCTTTGATAGGAAGATTTTGTTTTTTTTTTTTTTATTATCCCTCCAGTTGTCAGTGATCTCTCCCTCCTTAATTTACATTGCAGAAATATGAAAACTGTTACATATTTTATATAGGTGTTTAAAACTTCTAAAAGCCCATTTTTTACTTATTTATATACATGTTGTATCATCTGCCTCTTTTCCCCAGTATAATATAATCTAAGCTTTTTCAAGTCAACACCTGTTTCAGTTTTGCCTTTGTATCCCTGGTAAATTTAACATGGTTGGTGAATTTCGAACATTAGTTCAATCAACTTAAAATGTACCATATAGATTAGAAAGGGGGGGGGGAAGCTTATTAATATAATATGGCATCAAGTTATAATAAAGTTGTCCTTAATTGTCAAGCTAAAGTCATCCACAACTCAGAAAGGACTAGATGTACTTTGTCTTCATATAGTACAGGGGTTGTGGGATATAAATGGCCATACTCTTTACTTCATATGTTGGACATTCCAAGAATTCACAATTATCCCTTTACATCCTTTACAATATTGTTTCTCCACAATACTTTATTCAAGTAGCACTGTGGATAGAGTTTTGGACCTGGAGTCAGGTCCAAGATCAAATCTGAACTCAGACATTTACTAGCCGTGTAACCCATAGAAAGTCACTTAATCACTGTCAGCCTCAATTCAGCATCCATAGGATGGGGACAATAATAGCACCTACCTTTCAGGATACTTGGGAGGATAAAATGAATGAAACATTATATGTAAAGTACTTTGTAAATCTTAAAGTACTATATGAATGCTACTATTATTTTTCTTTAATCAATCCAGAAGACAGACTCAAAGAATTGGTGGTTTCTATGTTTGTCCATGAAATTTCCATTTTATTCATACCAGGAAGGTTTGAGACAATTCTTCAAACTCATTTTTTTTGCTTTTAAAAATTAAAAAAAATTGCTTTTAAAAATTTAAAAATTTTTTAAAAACTAAGGAAGGAATTTTTTAGGTTCTCACTATTAAGCTGACTTGAACACTACTTAGAAAAGTAAGTATTGAAGTATTTTTTTCTAGTTCTAGGAACTATCAACAATGAGCATGGAACAAGAACATGGAAATTAAACAATTTTGACATTGATTTGATAATCTCCAGATTTTCTAGAGTATCTGACATTATTCTTGTAATACTACAGGTTACCTAGGAATTAGTAACTTAGCTATGCATTATGAGACAAGCCTCTGATGTGGAGAATATTACACAAGAAATGATATTTTTGTCACTTTTAACTTATGATAATTTTATCTCTCACTGGCTTATCATTTATTAACAGACAGAGCTGTATTTTCTATACGAAGATGTACTCAGGCACTTTCAGTGGTATGAATAAATAAACCATCCTGTAGCATTGGTTTCATGAGCATAACACTTTTCTATTTGGCATTCAAGAGCTCAGAAATGCTTATCTTTTGTGAAGGAAAAAAGTGTGATAAAAAATGCATAGCTACTTGAAGTCTTCAGGATCTTTTTGTTTGTTTGTTTTCATACCAGACAGATCCTAAATGTTAGACTTTTCTATCTCAGATGGGGGTGAATAAAAGCAAAATTAGTGTGGCTGCCTAAGCAGATTCAAGAGAAACTTCAAAGTTTAATTTTTTTTCACTTGGATACTTAATATATCTAAATAAAAGATGACTTCCTGGACTTCCTACAAGATCATTTAATGATTAGAAAGATCACAGAAATCCAATACATTACAGAAACTTGCCTAGAAACCAGATTCTCTATGAAATACTCTTAAATTTCAAGTTCAAGAATGGAAAAAAAATTATGCATATAAGACAATAAAACTTTGTAAGGAGCTAATCAGCATGTAAAACAAATTAGTCGTTTATTTTCTTTTTATTAGTTTATATTCTTTTAAAGTTTATAGTCTTTTAAAAATGAACATTCTGAATATGGCACTTAATTAGGCTTTTCATTGATTTGTAAATTGTTGAAATAGTTGTGATACTTAAATTGTAAAAATTTTAGAGAAATTTGTAAAAATTTAGAACATTTTTATTTTATATATACAAATTTATAAAATTTATAAAAATGTTAAAGAAAAGACAAGCTAAAATAATCACTTAGCAAAGTGATTAAAGAATGTGAGAGCACAGGGAATAGCAATGAGTGAGAGACAGGCTCTGCCTGGGAGAATCCTGTAATTCTAATCGGGAATATAAAGATACTGGAAGAGAAGGGTGTAAGGAAAGGAAAGTAGAATGGAAGTCCAATCAACGTTCTTAGTTTGAATAGCAGCTCTTGAAATAGTAGCACATATTTATGTACTACAGTGGGCAAGTCACTGTCTTTCTAGACCTCATGCAAAATGAGGTGTTGGATTAGCTATATAAAGTCTTTTTATTTACCTCTACATTAATAATCCTTTGATAAATTCTAACTTGAATTTAACAGGCTTACCTTGTACACTGAACTTTAAGTGCCCTTTGACAAATGATGAGTATTTAGGCATCATCGGGTACTATCACTGCAGAAAAATTATTGATAAGCTTGGGTAGGGTTAGGTTTTACCAAACAAACAAAAATTCACCGCATCAGAATTAGCAAGGAAGTGACTATATATTCTACTCACTTTTTTGACACCGTACTTGTGATTTACACACACACACACACACACACCCACACACAAATTCATAGGCATTAATACCAGCATAATTTGTGCAATCTATTGAAGAGATATTGAAGAATCCTTCATTTGCTTTTTTTTTTCCTCTCAGAAAAAAAGCAACAATAACTACATTTAGCATGCCATCAGGTCATTTTTGTAAGCTTCTAGCTCTTGAAGCTGATCCTGGGAAATCTCTTGATAACATCCTATATGCAGGCTGTTCTACTGCTTTGAACTTCTTGGGCACTGACTCCTAGGATAGAAACATCTGCTCCTTCCTAAGAGGCTTTTTTCATTGTTCTCTTGGGACAAGAACATCTTCTCTTTTAAAAAGCCATATCGGACATTTCATAAAACAGTTTCCCGCAAGATGCAGTGTCTGATCATTATAATCTTAAAGAACATACAATTATTTTGAAAAATTTGTAATGGGTCTTGTGAGAGCATAGAAAAGAAGGCGATATTACTCTTTATTGATATATCACTGATTTTTTAAATCTTGCACCTATGGACATTTGTAGGTACTGTTGCAAATGTTGTATTATCTGGAAACATCTTGTCATTGGTACTCTGTGCTATGTAACAGATGTGGTGTGACTCATCTGGGTTTATGCACATCACAGAGAGTACAGATGCATAAGACATCCCTGGAGTACAGACTTTTCAAGGAGACTGAGAGAAAAACAATGCCAGTTATATATGTTGCAGTTCGCTCACTTCTTCCTTAGGTCATTTGCTTTTCAGGGAGCTTTGGTAGCAGACAAGAGATACTTTTCCATGGAGAAGCCCATCAAACTCTATTACAGCACTAAAGACAATAAAGTGAGAACAAAGTGAAGTGAAAGAGTTAGGGTCCCTTGCAGTATTCCATCTTTCAGTGCAGCAGTCATGAAGAAAGAAACCACAATTTCTGTAGTCCTTTATCCCAGTGATGTTAACTTGCACACATCCAGCTTCAATTTTAGTGGGAGCTGGGGCAGTTAGAATATATATGTACACATATACATATATGTATATGTGTGTGTATGTATATATACATATACACATACATGTATATACATATATCTATATATCACTACTGTCCCATGACCCAGGGATTAGAGAAGGTAGTAGCAACTATGGTTAGGGAATCAACTCCAACCTGGAAAAGTTTTCCCCCTTTCAGAGGGTCTGGGTCCAAGGAATATATATTCTATAGCTACATTACATAAATAATACTTGAGCTTCTATAGCCCTTTATCTAATCTGGTTAAATTCTTTGTAAATTATTGATCTTGGGAGAGATAAATCAATAAGGCGCATGGCCAGTGACATGAATATGAGATGCTGGGGGGAGCAGTTAAGGAGAAAACAAACTAAGCTACCTGATGAATGGAAAGACAAATCCACACCTCCCAGATGAAATCAGAGATGTAGACCCAGGAACCAAACATGTAGAAATACAACTAACTTCCACAGTAACTGTTTGAAATATAGTTGTTTGTGAAAGAGGCAAGTTGGCTGAAAGTTACAGCAATCCTTAATTGCTACATTCCAGATAAGAAGAGAGCAGGTGGAGACGGAAGGGAAGAGAAGGAGAAGGAGGAGGAAGAGGAAGAAGACAAAGAGGAGGAGGAGGAAGAAGAGAAGGAGGAGGAAGAGGAGGAGGAGGAGCAGGAAGAGGAGGAGGAGGAGGTGGAGGTAGAGGAGGTAGTGGAGGAGAGGGGGGAAGAGAAGGAGGAAGAGGAGATTGAGATAGAGGAGGAGGAGGAGGAAAAGGAGACATAAGAGGAAAAGGAAAGGAAAGGGCAGTATTTTTAACAGTATCCTTTGCAAGTTGACCCTCTGTAGAAAAGGATCTGTACTTTGCAACTTTGAATCTATAAGAATAACATTTGCAGTAAATACTGATGCATATACTAAGATCCTTATGTTAAAATTAATTTGCAGATATTGAAGAGAGTGGATTTCTGTGTTTGTTAATCAGAGTTCCCTGTTTACATGTTAAATATAAATAACACATGTCTTTGAAATTGCTCCTTTAATTTTTAGGAAAGCTATAGACACATTCCCACTGGTCAGGATTTGTCTTGAGTCGTCACAAATATGGAATATGGTTCAGTGGGAAATATGATATAGTGGGGGAACCTCAAACTGTATATATAAGAAAATTATGTGACATCATCTAAGAAATTTTCCAAAACTTGAGCACAAAACAGATGCTATAACTTTGTATACATTGACCAAATTTTTGATCCTGGACATGAATGCTCTATCCATGGATTCTAGCTTAATAAATACTTTACTGAATTGAAGTATATGTGAAATTTATATCTGTGAACAAAGACTGAATAATCTGACAAGTTTATCAAATGTGTTAGATTTAGATACAGCATGGCCTACATGGAATGCAATTATGGAAAATATTTGAACCCCATAAGACATTTATATTAATGTCTTTGTATGTGCTATCTTCTCTTAGAATATAGGCTTCTTGAAAGCAATATTGTTTTCATTTTTTTTTCTTTGTATCACAAGGACCAAGCAGCATGCCTGGCACCTAATAATTGCTTACTGATTATTTGCTTAAAGACAGAAGTGATGCTAGTTGGATAAGAATCCCACAGAGTTGGTTGCCTGATGTGAATCTTGGGTCCCAGAAATCCTCAATTTGTAAGAATTTTGCCTTTGTTCCATGAAAGTGTTTATTATCATAACAACTGAATATATCTATAAATACATACCCAAGCATCCTATTTTAAAGTTTTTCTCTATAGAGCAAGCTATTAATTATGTTTATTTATTACAGTTATCTTTACTATGAGAACAAAAAATAATTTTATTTTCGCTAGTTATTTACACTGAGAAATGCTAAATGTCCAAAGAAGAGCAACAGGCCTATTACCTCTAGCTGATTATCAGGTTAACTGCTGTTATTCTTGCTTAATGAGACCATTTGTATTTTTCCTAAAAGAATTTGAAGGTTTCCTGCATGAGAATCAGATATTTTATGGTAGCAAGTGTTTTGTTTTCTAGCTTAGAAACAGTGGAGTGGAGTGGATAGAGGATGGGAGTGCAGTTCCTCTACTGGCCTATGTTGGCTTTGTGACCCTAGGTAAGTCAATTTAATGTCCCAGTGTTCTGGGCAACTTCCGAAGACTTGAAGTTGTTGACAAGGTTGACTTGCATTGGCATAGGAAATTGTTTCATTAAGAAGTCTCCATGCCAAATCACATGTCCAGTCCTTATCTGTAATCCTTTCACTTTTTCCAGTTTAAGTAAATTCATGCAACTGGAAATTGAAGTTCATGTGTCCACCGTATCTTTGCTGCTTTTGTACTATAAATTCAGATGAGCATTTATAGAAATACTAGCTAGACTAATATAACATTATCAGAACCTTAAGATCATGAATACCAATAAGAATTGCTATATTATTTTTTGCAATTCTAAGTGAATCTCTGGCTAAGGTGAAATTATTATGAAATGATGATGAATTTAAGGTGGCAGAACTAAATTATGGTGAAATTATGTTTGATTAACTGTTGCTGCTTTAAAAAAATTATAGCCATTGTTTCCATACATACATAAATTTATCTTAATGTAGTAATGATTTCTTATTAACAATGGCACCTAAGTCACACTGCAACAGAAAACTATAAATAATATACTATGAGGTAAAATAAGAAAACCCTTCTCAATACTAAGAATACTGTGAGATGAAAAGTAGAACAATGGATAGAGCCTGGAGTCCAGACAGCCTGAATTCAAATCCTGCCTATTACATCCACGGGCAAGTCACCTAACAGCTGTCTGCCTCAGTTTACTCAATTGTTATGATGTCAAAATGTTAAAATTGTTAGAATATAAATAATAGCCCCTCACAGGACTGTTGTGAGGATCTAATAAGGTAGTTTTTTAATAAACTGCTTAGCATGGTGTCTAGTACATAATAGCACAGTAGCCTGGCACTAAACAAATTTATTATTAGTAGTAACATAGAGTTATTGTTCTTCTTCTTCTTATTATTACCAGTAAAATATTTGGTGAGGGAGAGGTGATTCTTCCCTATGGCAAATACCTGTCTAAGATTCATCTCATAGAACTAGAAGCTGGGCAGTGAAACTGCTCCCTGGCTGCCACCACAAGGGTCCCATAACCAACCTGAAACCTTCTATCCCCTATTTCCCCCTCAAATAATTCTTGGAATGAGGGCTAGACTCTTTGTGAGACAGGTCAACTCTTCTCTCAATTCAATGGCATCCATAACCATGCCGTCCTCTACTCTTCCTCAGTCTTGACTCACATTTCCCCAAATAAAATAAATTTGTCTGAGCTACAATAATTGCTAGCTATAATTCTGACCCTGCTTGAAGCATTAATTAAGGAACCTGCTTCAAAAACCTTACTAGCAGTGATCACAGGTGCCACATTGTTAGTAATTACATTTCATTTTCCTCTATGGGGCAAAATGTCTTTGTAGGTAGAAGACTGAGATAAATGCCCAACCCATTCTCAAAGAAAAAAAAAAAGACATCATTGGCCAGATACCAAAAATAAAATAACCTTTGGAGAAAATTTCTAGGAAAAATGCTAATAGTTTTATATGATATGATATTTGAAAATATTTTCAAAAGGAAAGGAGAAGACATTACTCTTGGGAAAAAAGTGAGGCACAAAGCCAGCCCCTGTCAGGGTACAAATTAATCCTTGGGAGTAAGTTAGGGACTTTATAGATTTGAACCCTCAATGTTCCCAAATTAATCCTATGGAATAGAGCCCAGGGAAAATCTGGATGGTTTTTTTCTCTCTCTTTTTTTAGTGTATTAAAAGAGGACACTTCAATAAATTTTTAAGGCACTCTTCTAGGTAAGCCTGGAAGAAGGAAAATTCAGAAGAAATTAAATAAGTCTTCACTATACATAATCAAATAAGAATTATTCAACTCGGAAAACTTTAACCTGTCACCAGCTGAGAATATTACTAAGCATGTGTTTAGAGAAATACTCTTCTGTAAATGTTATTAATGAACACATTTCCGTGAACAGATTCCTAAGCAGACAGGAACAGTCAAGAAAAAAGGTTTCCCATCAATAATCCTCTTTCAGGCTTAAAATAATGCTCTAAAAGTTAAGTGGACTACCCAGATCCTTACTAGAGAATTTTTGCAATTTTAGAATTCCAGTTATGTGCAAAAATGTGAGACATATAGCACTAGACAGGTCACAGCTCATGATCGAGTAAGATGGATGCCTAAGAAATATAAATGACTCTAATTTTAATGAATATCTACATATTTTGGGATACCATTTCTTGGAATATAGGCTCTATCACTTAGTAGTTCTGAGAATGATTGAAAAGCATTTATTAAGTGCTTATTATGTGCCAAACACTGGTGATACAAAGATAAGAGAGAGAGAGAGAGAGAGAGAGAGAGAGAGAGAGAGGGAGAGAGGGAGAGGGAGAGGGAGGGAGAGGAAGAAGACATATATTAGAGAAGAGGGGACCAGAAAAAGGAAGTTTCATTTGAGGAGGTGAAAGTTTTAGGAGAGTAGTAAAGGCAGATAGCTGGATGTCTGGAAGGGATGTAAATCTAAAGCACTGTCTAGAATCTAGGCCAACCAGTAACTAGAGTGGACTAATTGGGCTCATTTGCATATGCTCAGTCACAGATAAGAGCAACTAGGTCGGACCCTGAGGCAAGAGCCCAAATACAAATGGATTGATTTCCCCAAAGACTGAGACTTGTATTCAGGAAGCAATGTGGATGAAGGTCCAAGTTTCAGGTCTGGTGAGAAGCAACAGGGCAGAAAAATGATGAGATGGCCTGTGTGGATATCTTCATGAGATACAATGCTTGAGCATCATATGGTGTCTAGAGCTAGCCAGCAAATACAACAGGCTAAATGGACTAGTTTGCACAGACTCAGATATGAGACCCTATCCTGGACATTTTACAATATCTCATGGCATTTCTTCATCTATATAATAAGGGAATTGGGTGAGATTATCTGATGTCTTTCTACCTCTAAAATTCTATTATTCTCCGGTAAGCAAATACAATACAGCAAACATGAATTAAGCAGGGCACTTATTTTAGATAAAATAAGGAATGTCTGAAATGGGTAGGACCTAGATACAGCTGATCTCAAAATAATAAATTAAGAACAAACATATTTACAATTTTAGAGACCTTGACAATCTCTAAATATAGGTCAACAATAACTCGTTCCTAATGCACTAAAACGCTACTGTAAGGAATTTATGATCTCAGCAAAGTGGAAAGTTCCTCCTGTGATGAACATGTCAACATTTCATGGCTGACTCTTGCCTATATAGTCCTGGAAAACCTTCACCGCATCATCATTCAGTGTCCTGGGGGGGGGGCTCTTTCTAGCACTTTTGACATTGAATGGAGACTAATGGAACACCTAGGCTGTCCATCCCTTGCTCTCAATACATAAGAGGCTTACCTTTTTCCCTCAGTCATAGATCTCTGACCATATCAACTAAGATAGTATCCAATTCTTTTCTATTAAACTCATATGTGTTTGTGTGTGTGCATGTGTGTGTGTGTATATATATATATATATATAATGTGTGTGTGTGTGTGTGTGTATAAATGCATTGCACCTTACCATTGGCCTTTGTCTCATCTTCAACATTAACTTTGTAAATACTGGCATTCACTGACTCAAACAAATGTACAATTCCCAGATAAATACTGGTATTGAAGTAATGAACCTTTGTTTCAGAGAGAAAGTTGAGGTTTTTCAAAACACTGTACAATTTCTCAAAAACAATATAGTTTGTTCTTGTCCCACTGTTCAGCTCTAGGTCCATTTGTAATGCACTAGGTCTCCATGCTGTCTACCCAACTACATATCAAAATATGGACCAATCAACCAGTAAAGGGATAGAATTGTCCAAGTTTGTAAATTTGGGAATCTTCTCTCCTACTTATACAATCAGCTAATCAGCCTCCTTGATTTTCTTGATCAGTTTCTTGCCTATTTATACCCTTCTACCAAAAAAATATGTTAACAGTGCTATTAAGGCCTAGTATTCTTTTGACCTGAGGACCTTTGTCCCTATCTATGGTTAACAGACCACCCAGTAGGCTGAATACTAATTCACTATTATTAAGCAAACAGTTTTGTTTGGGAGAGTAGTATTAAATGAGGCCTAACAAGCAAAAGGGCTCTCAATAGGAAATTTCTAGTTCAGTTCAAACATAAAAATCTGGTTTTTTTTAACTTCCGTATAATAAAAGTAGAATTCTTAACAGTAATGTGAAACATATGAGGTAGACAATTGTTGCAGAAAGGAAGACGACAATGAATTGCCAATTAATGACTGTCCTAGGCCTAGTAGTGTTTGCCATGGACCTTTAAAATAAAGGGAATGGGACCAAGCAAAGGACCCTACTTTGCTTAGTAGGGAGAAGAAGAGGAAGAGGAAAAGGGAGAGGGAGAGGGAGAGAGTGAAAGAAGGGAACAAGGGGAGAAGAGACGGAGAGAGGGAAAGGGAGAAAGAAAGAAAGGGAGAGGGAGAAGAACAGAATGAGTAAAAGACAAATCCTAGGAACAGTATGTTAAAGCACTACCAATTGCTTTCAGTCAAATGAGGTCACATCTAGACCTGCTCAATGCCCTTTTGAGACATGGAGGAAGAATCTAGTTTTTTGCTATTCAAGCTTTGTTACATCTGAAAGTTGGATGATTTCTAACCCCACTCCTCAAACCCCTTTTCCAAGAAAGTTGTCAATTTAGAATCCTGAGGGTCCTAATTAACAACATAGTCACTTCTATCTGATCAACCAAAAGATGGAGGACAATTCTTTTTGAGATATACTATTAATAATAATAATGACATTAATAATAAACTTTAATATTTGAAGAGAGGATCTTGTTTGATCCTCTGCAAGGTAGGTGTTACCATTATCTCCATTTTACAGATGAGGAATCGAAGGATCAGGGAAGTGATTTGCCCAGGGTCACACAGTTAGTAAGCATAAAAGGTAAATTCAAACTCAGGTGTTTCTGACTTTAAGTCTGGCATTGTATATACTGTACCACCTAACTGCCACTTTTCTGGACAAAGTTTTATGCCTCTTACTGAATAGCTACTAATGGTTCATTTTCAAGGATGGCTAATGGGAATTAGAGATTCCTCTAAATTATACCTACCATTGTTTGCTTTTAAGAATTAAACACCAGGGCAGGTAGGTGGCACAGTGAATAGAGCACCGGCCCTGGACTCAGGAGGACCTGAGTTCAAAACCGGCCTCAGACACTTAACAGAAAAAACTAGCCATGTGACCTTGGGCAAGTCACTTAACCCCAACTGCCCTTCAAAAAGCAAAAAAAAAAAAAAGAATTAAACACCAATACCTACCTGAACTTCCTCTGGAATTATGTCTACTTAATTTTTAAGAATTAGAATCTACTTCTTAGATTTCTTCTCTTCCCCTTACTATTTTATCCCATATCTGTAGGATAACTGCTGTATGTAAAGTTCTATGTGTTTCTGGAGGATTGTTTCCTTAGGATTTGTCCAATATTTGGATAGTCAATTACGGCTGGGAATATATCACGGAATTTTTTTTTTCCCTAAGTAAGAAAACAAATCAAACAGCCAGGAAGTTGAAAATGAATTGGCAAATATGACAGGCAAATATGCAGACAGTGCTGCTGCCAAGAATGTACAATTAATGTCTACATGTAAGTAGACATCAAGTATTTTTACTGAAAAGCAAAAAAGCACAGTGTGTGCTTTTCCATAAAAATGGCACAAAAGAGCAAGACAAAGCTCAATTCTATTTCTCTCAATTCATTTCTTAGTTTCTGATATGGCATTATCTTGGAGGAATCAAAGTATGCTGGAGAGAGTATTAGACTTGGAACCAGGAAAGATCAGAGTTCAAATTACAACCATGGTGCTTAATATCTCTTTGACCATGGGAAAGCTATAATCGTTCTAAGCCTTAGTTTCCTCCTATGGGCAAATTTGTAGTACTTCATTCACAGAGTTGTAGACAAAGGGAAACTGCTTTACTGAACAAAGTGCCATATCAATGGCACTCACTTGTATTGTGGTGTTGCAGTGAACAGAATGTTGAGTCAGAAAGACCTAAGTACCAATCTCAGCTCTGATGCTATCTGTGTGACCCTTGGCAAGTAACTTCAACTTTCTCACCCTCAGTTTCCTCATTGATAAAATCGAGATAAAAATAGCACCTGATTTATAAGGCTGTTGCAAGCATCTGTAGCAGCAAGCACCCCAGCATCCCCAGAGTGGCTGCCAACACAAGTTCTTAGATCTGCTTTTCTAAAGTAAAGCAACTCAAAATGGACTAACAATCTTGCTTTAATCAATCAAACATATCATTTACCTAGTTCAGGGGAAAAAGTCAGCACCCTGAACTTCAGAATATACAGACAGAAGTTACAAGAAGACAGAGAAACATTTCAAGCAGACAGGCCTCTAACTGTCTGACCATTACATCCATACCTAGTCACAGTTACCAGAGAGGGAAGCATCAGCATCTGTGTTTTCAAAGCCAGCGGGCTCTCAACGGCTGCCCAGAGTCTCGTCTGGTCAAATCACACAACACCTCTCAAAGTGAGCCCCCAAAGCAAAGCCTCACATCAGGGTTTATGTAGCCTTCTCCTGGCTCAGAGAATGTAACAACCCTCTTGACCCACTGCCCAATCACAGAACACCAAGGTATGGGCATTCCTGGCCACAGGCTTCAGGTGCACTTATCAAAGGGCCTAGGGGAAGGGAAGATCTTAAATTTACATTCCCATTACAGCATCAAATGAAATAACACATCCCAGTGCTTTGTAAACCTTACAGTGATGTATAGATGGATAGAGAGAGAGAGAGAGAAAGAGAGAGACATAGATAGAAGATAAAGAAAAAGAGAACATATATATATGTTTATATGCTAGCTGGTAGTAGTAGTAGTGGTAGTGGTAGTGGTAGTGGTAGTAGTAGTAGTAGTAGTAGTAGTAGTAGTAGTAGTGGTTTAAAGAAGATAAGGAAGACACTGAGAAGAGCTCTCTTCCATTGAACCTACTCTCCAGAGATGTCAAAGCTGCAAAAAGTATAAGAATAAATGAATGAGAAGCTAACGGTCCTTTGCTCCCTTTCTCATACCTTACTACCTTTGTTAAGTTTCCCGATAATGTAGAATGACTTAACATTCAGATTTTGCCTCTTAATCCCCCAGGCCTTGGGTATTAAACAAAAATATAAAGTAGACAATATTTATCATCAGTATTTCCCGTACCCCTTTTGCTGTTATGGTGCTAACCTGGCCCACAACAACTGATGTCATCTACATTTTCCAATCCTCTACCTACCTTCCAACTTCCCTGTCTTCTAACTTGATTTTTCTTCCTTCTCTCCTCCCCTTAGTGGAGAAATTCTCCCAAGCAATTGTTTCTCTGTATTATTCTCTTTCTCTTGGAGATCTCATCTATACTCATGTTACATGTAATATAAGTGTCTGTAACAGAGATGAGATGTTTATTCCATGTACTACATCATTTTTCAGTAAGTCCGTATTTTCTGTGTTTTCAAAATTATGGAAGATATCCTATAAAAGAAAGTTGACAAGGTAGTTGTATCAAAGCACTTGACTACTTTCCCATGCTGCATGTACATATGACTGGACAACCAACATGGAAAAAATAATGAAGACTCAGGAACTAAGAAATAACTCGACAATGTGTTATATGGAAGCAAAGAAATACTAGAAGATAAACCCTGACTATTCCATTATTGAAACTCTACAGCAAAAATAGAGGCTTACAAGAAGGATAAATCAGTGGAAGATCTGATCTTATTATATGAGACTGCACTGACTGCTGTCTTCTGGGTTCAGTTTGGAAGATGCCCAGACACATGACAATAGGATCTACAGGATGATGAAACTTCACCTACCTTTGTCATTGAAGTAATAAAACTCATTATTGGCATATAAATGTATCAAGGCAAAAATCTTTTTTTGCAATAGGAATTCATTTCTGTTTTATTTATCTTTTAAAAATAAACTTAGGGTTTTCTAAAAATAAAGCTATTGGTATTTGATGAATCAAATGTTGTCAAAGACTTGTAACTATATACTAGAAACAAAAAGAAAAAAAAACAGTAACATTTATGTAATGCTTTATTGCTTTGTAAAGTTATTTACAAATATATGTATTTTTACAAACATCCCAGACTGGGAAAGACCCAACATTACTGTTATCCTCATTTTACAGTCAAGGAAACTGAGGTTGACAGAGTAACTTGCCCAAAGACACAGATTGAGTCAGTGTATAAAGTCAGATTTGAACTTGGGTCTTCCTGAGTCCAGGGCCAGCACTCTGAATAGTTAAGAAAGGGTAAAATCGGGGGAAGCGGGGGGCGGAGCCAAGATGGCTGAGTAGAAGCAGGACCTTCCCATGGCTCTGGCTTCCACCCTCCCCAATCCATGTAAAAAGGGGACTCTAAACAAACTTTGAAGCTGTGGAACCCACAAAATGACACAGAGAAGCTAATCTCCCGCTGAGGACAGCCCGGCAGGCCGGCAGGAATCGGCCGGCCAGCGCAGCGCTCTGAGAGCCCAGCCCATCCCCACGCCGAGGCTTTAGCCCCAGGGAAGGCATGACCAGCCGCCAGCCAGAGGGACTCCAGATCAGCAGCAGCCGTGGCCATTTCCAGATTTATCAATACATAGATGCGAAGGACAAGGTGAGAGGCCATTGCAGTCTGGACTTTGGGACCCAGGAAGTGGGAGTGCGTGGCTTTTACCCCTGGAGCAAGAAACCGCTGAGACGCCAGCACAGCCAGCCAGCACCACGTGGTGGCTTCAGCTCCTGGCCTGCAGAGTGTAGGGGGACCAAGCACCAGTCTGAGGGGTCATCGCTCTTGCTTTAACCTGCTTGGATCTGGATTGCAGTCTAGGGTGGAGGTCCTGGGGTGTGTGTCCAGCTTGCCAGAGCATGTGGAGACCTCAGAGAGGGCACCCATCTAATACCTCAGGCAGCTGAGAAAACCCCAGCATTTGGGACGAAAGCTCCCCTGTCTGGTGGCAGAGTCCTACTGTGGCAAAAAGCCCAAAAGTCAAATCATTGAGTGGCAAAATGAGCAGGCAAAGGAAACAAAGCAGACAGAAGATTCCAACATTACACTATTTTGGGGAAAAGAAGGAGCAAGGCATGGAACAGGAGGAAAACAGTGAAGTCAGAACTCCTGCACCAAAAGCTTCAAAGGAAAATACAAGCTGGTTACAGGCCATAGAGGACCTTAAGAAACAGATAAGAGAAGTGGAGGAAAAATTGGGAAGAGAAATGAGAACAATGCAAGAAAATTATGAAATGAGAGTCAACAGCCTGACTGAAGAAAATAATACCTTAAAAAACAGACTGACTCAAATGGCAAAAGAGGCTCAAAAAGGCAATGAGAAGAATGCCTTAAAAAGTCGAATTTGCCAGATGGAAAAAGAATCTCAAAACCTCACTGAGGAGAATCATTGCTTCAGAATTAGATTGGAGCAAATGGAAGCTAATGACTTTATGAGAAATCAAGATGCTGTTAAACAGATCCAAACAAATGAAAGAATAGAAGGCAATGTGAAATATCTCATGGGAAAAACCACTGACCTGGAAAATAGATCCAGGAGAGATAATTTGAAAATTATTGGACTGCCTAAGAGCCATGACCAAAGTAAGAGCCTGGAAAGCATCCTCCAGGAAGTTCTCAAAGAAAACTGCCCTGATGTTTTAGAACCAGAGGGCAAAATAGAGGTTGAAAGAATCCACCGATCACCTCCTGTAAAAGATCCCAAAAAGAAAACTCCTAGGAATATTATAGCCAGGTTCAGGAATTCCCACATTAAGGAGAGAATATTACAAGCAGCCAGGAAGAAACAATTTGAATATTGTGGAAACACAATCAGGATAACTCAGGATCTGGCAGCTTCTACACTGAGGGACCGAAGGGCCTGGAATGTGATATTCCGGAGGTCAAGGGAGCTGGGATTAAAACCAAGAGTCACCTACCAAGCAAAACTGAGTATCATGTTTCAGGGGAAAATATGGTTATTCAGTGGAATAAAGGACTTTCAAGCATTCTTGCTGAAAAAACCAGAGTTGAATAGAAAATTTGACATTCAGATACAAGAAGCAAGAGAAGCATGAGAAGGTAAACAGGGAAAAGAAATCATAAGGAACTTATCAAAGTTGAATTATTTTTTTTTTTAAGCAATTGGGGTTGAGTGGCTCATTTGGGGTTGCATGGCCAGTTATTGTTTCTGTGTGTGGTGCTGGGTGTCTGGGCCCGGATTTGATCCGGGTCGTCCCAGCACTGGAGCCGGTGCTCTTGCTCGCTGAGCCACCTGGCCAAAGTTGAACTATTAACATTCCTACATGGAAAAACAATAATTGTAACCTATGAAACTTTTCTCAGTAGTCGAAGGGATTAGAAATATATGAGGGTATGCGGGCATATGAATACATATGTGAATGTGTGTATATACGTTTACAGGTATACATAGATAGAGGGCACGGGACCAATTTAACAGGAAGGGATGATACTTAAAAGGTGAAATTAAGAGGTGAGAGGAATATAATGAGAGGAAATGGGGAGAGACAGAGTGGGGCAAACTATCTCATACAGAAGAGGCAAGGGAAAATGGTTACAATGGAGGGGAAGAATAGGAAGGCAAAAGGGAATAGGTCAACCTTATTCCTATTGAATCTGGCTTCAGAAGGGAGGGAAATACACACTAAATAGGGGATCTCACCCTCCAGAAGAATGGTGGGGGAAGGGGATGTGAGGGGGGATGATGGAAGGGAGGGCAGGCTGGGGGGGAGGGAAGTTGGAAGCACCCACTTTTGAAAAGGGACAGGATCAAAGTAGAGAATAGAACAAGTGGGAGGTGGGATAGGAGGGAGGGAAAAATAGTCAGTCTTTTACAATACATTTACTATGTTATTGTTTTGCATTAGCCACACATGTACAATCTATACTGAACTGCTTGTCCCCCCAGTGGGGGTGGGTGGCGGGGGGGGGGGGGGGAGGGGGATGAATGGGGAAGTGGAAGTTTAAAAAATATTATAATATATATATATATATTATATATATATATATTATATATATATTATATATATATGTGTGTGTGTGTGTGTTTGTATATATATATATACTATTATTACTACCATCTTACATGTAATTAAGAAAAAAGATATACAGGCACTGAGGCATAGAGATCCACTGGAAAAGTTGAAACGGGTATGGGAGAAAATATGGGAGTGAGCAGATTGGAGGTGGGGATATCCTGTGGTACTGCTGTTTTGGGGGGATGGGTGGGGGAAAAACGGGGAGAAAATTTGTAACTCAAAATCTGGCGGAAACGAATGATGTAAATCAGCAGTTAATAAAGCATTTAAATTAAAAAAAAAGAAAGGGTACAATCCTTTGTTCTTGACTTGTAAGGGGGTATTTTCCCTTTAATGTTGTCATGAAATAATCAGTCTTCTTATGTCTTTTGCTTCATTAGGAGTATTAGATGCTATAAATTCACTCACTGATCAGCCAACAATAGGTCCCAGGCCAAACCCCACTTGGTCATTGTTTGGGCTCCAATTGACTCAAAGTGAATGTAAATAGGAATTGTTTCTGTTTTTCCCAGAAATCCTGAGGGTCTTCCCTTCCTAGTTTGATTTTTTTTTTCCTGGACTATGTTAAAGAGGCCATTCTTTGTCTCATCAGTTAAACAGACCTGCTAAAGACCTGAGCTTTAAAAGGCCAAGGTCTTCTATTGAATCCTGGGCCATCTCTAGTCATTCTGATATGTACCTGGCCACATGACCCAGATGGCTGTGGAGGAGAACGTCAGGCTGGTGACTTTGCACAGTCCTCCCTCCCTTATGTCATGGTCCTCTTTGAGAACAAAGGACAAACAACAATCTCCCTTCCTTATTTTGACCTGAAGAAGAAAGATATCTGACCTATGTTTATCTTTTGAGTTCAGTTAATTCAAAGAATTAAACTCAACATACTTTTATTAAACATCTATGGTGTGCAAAGCAGGTTATAAATAAATGTTTATTGACTTACTAATTAAAGTGTATCCTAGTCCTGAGAGTTAGGAAATGAGCTGCTAAATTTGGGGAAGAGGAAGAGGGCCAGATTGTCTAGAACTGAGAAGATCTGAAATAGAGTAATGTTTCATATCAGTAAGGGTAGGTTGTACTCAGATTCCAAGAGGCTTTAAACATCAAACAAAAGAGTTTTTTATTTTATCCTAAATGTAAGAGGTAACCACTGTCACAGAGAAATGACAAGGGCAAACGTGTGTTTTAGGAACTTGAGGATTAGGAACTAGAGGATTGAAAAAGTTTTCCTGTAAAAGATGAGATTTTAGCTGGGACTTGAAAGCCCCCATGGGAACTAGGACCCTAGATATGGGGCACAGCAAGGGGTAAAACCTGGATGTGAAGGATCAAGGCTAGCTCTCATACTACAAAACTGGGTGACTAGCTGGAAGGATGGTTCCTTCAACTGAAACAGGGAAGTTAGGAAAAAGCACAGATAACAAGTTCCCATTTTGGATATGTCCATTATGACCTGTGGTACCATGCCCAATATATAAATGCTATGAGGGTCATGGTACTTAGGAAGTACCTATAAAGTACTCTATTAAATTGAATCTAATTTGATTTGGCCCATTGTTCTATCTATCTGGTCAAGATCTTTTTGAATTCTGATTATATCATCAGTACTAACTATCCCCTCTAGTTTTGTATCATTTAAATATTTGATAAGTCTTTGCCATTATTCAAATAAATGGTAAGTTTGTTAAACAGCATACTATGGAGCACAAATCCCTTGGGCAGTTCACTGAGACAGTGTAATGCCATGCACCAGCAACTTTCCAGAAGAATGCTACTGTGAACAGCTTTTAAGGTTCTGATCACACAGTATAGTGGACATTCTATTTATTCCATAACAAATCAGACAAAACATTCACAGTAAATCAAGGTACAGCATTCACAATGTTACAACTTATCACAGAAAATCAAAATACAGCATTCAAACAACTTATCACTAAGATGGCCACATAGAACAATCATTTAGTAACTCAATCATTCAATCATCCTTAAAGAAGTTTGCCTCCTCAAAAGGACACAAAGTACAATAGTCAAAGTTCTCCACTCATGGGGCACACTAAATTATAAACCAGTCACCAAACACTAAGTACAATCATTTAGTCAATCAATCATTCAATCAACTCACTCATTCAATTATCCTCCATCATTCACTATTCAATCAGAAAATACAAAGACCCTCACCATTAAATTATAATTTCTCAGCCAGAACACAGTATCCAAGTAAAGTCTTCTTTCAGCTTGACTCAGGGTGCTCTCTCTGATTCCCTGGATCCTCTTCCATGGTCCCAGATCCTACCTGGATCCACCGAATTTTCACCTGGGTTCAAAGGCAGACAGCTCCCAGGTCCTTGTCCACCTCTCTGTGCAGTTCCTGCTCCACATTGGAGCTCACAATGTCCAGTCCATCTCAAATCCTTCACAGTCTCTGTTCCTGGGAAAACAAGGCTTAACAAAGCCACCAACAGGTTCATAAAAAGTACTAGCATCACAGTCATGCTTCCTTAGTCTTTGGCAGCTCCAGCTAGCCTGAGGAAATCCTCAGCAGCTCCAGCTAGCCCTCAGCTCTGGCTGGCCCTCAGAAATCCTCAGCAGCTCCGTCTGGCCCTCGGACTCAGCAGAAGTTTCAGCTTCAGAATCAAAATCACTTCACCCAGGTTCTCCAAATCAAAATCATTCTCTCCAGCCTGGGGGAGTGGGAGGGTAGAGGTGGGAAGACTTTCTTCTTCAGCTTCCTAGGCTCCTCTTTAGCCTCCCAGGTGGCAGCAGCTTGTCTCCACAAAGCTTGGGCCAAGAAAACCTACTCTCCCTCTCTGGGGTTTTCCTTATATACAGACAACATTAGCTCCCTGTTTCAGCCAACCCCTTCCTGTTACATCAGCAACAGGGGACAGGAGTTCATACCTTCTGTTTCCCCAACAGAGGCTTGATCAACTACTAAGTGCTAAGTACCTGCTACCTTTGCCAACACAAAGGGATCTTCAAATGCAAATTACTTTATCATCACAGACAGTGGGCTGTCTCACTAGAGACAGCCTTCTAATTTCACATGAACTTATTAATGACTACTTTCTGGGTCTGACCATCTAACCAACTTTGAATCCATCCAATTTTATTATTGTGTAGTCCACATAGCTCTATATGTTTCATAAGAATAGACTGAGAGTCTTTTTCAGTTTCTTTGACAGAAGTTAAACTAAACCCAATCTATAGCATTTCCCTCATATACCAGTTTAGTAACCTTGCCAAAAAAGAAAATGAGGTTAAGAGGTTAGTCTGGCATGAGCTAAATACAGTCACCTCTGCTGTGCAAAATGGTACAATAAAAACCGCAGGGCTTATGGGGGAAATGGGGTTAGGAGAGCAATACTGACAAACTTAGTCAAACACACACACACACACACACACACACACACACACACACACACCAAAAAAATGACCCAAAAAACCCCACACATGTAATAAAAATGTTATCACAGTTTTATACACATGTTAAATTGTTAAGAAATACATAAGCACTACAATAAACAGTGCTAGCACTACGAACTTGAACTCCTGCTAGACATTTCTAGATAAACATTCTGCCTTCTCCTCACTCTCATTATCCTTTGCCCCAAACTGACTCCCATCCTACATTTCCTATTTTTGTTAATAGTACTGTCAATTAAATCTTTAGGTTGGAAATCTCAGTGATCTTTGACTCCCTCTTCATTGTCAATCTCCATAGACAGTCAGCAAACAGATCTTTATTTAGAATTGAAATTTACCTCTCAATAGCTTCCATTCATCTTCCTAGCTCTTCCAGGGCCAGATAAAACAAGACTAATATTCCTTTTCCACATGACAGTGCTTCAGATATTTGAAGACAGCTCCCCTGAAGCAGGGCAGTATGGGTAGGAAGAGTGATTTTAGAGCTGGATAACCTGGGGACGATACCATTTTGTAACATTTGGCAAGTCTCTATACCTGTTGCCTCAAGTTCTTTATGGGCTGGGGAAGACCTGTCTGATGGTTCCTTTCCATAGACCAAGCTAGCAAAGTCAATGGAGGCAGACTTGGTAAGGCATGTAGGAGGAATGACCATGGTGGCAGGTGTGAGTCAGGGTGGAATACATGGTTAAGTCCATCCCTCCTTTACCTATAGTTCATACCATGCCAAAAGATAAACAATAAATACAGCACTTTACTTTGAAACAGACCTGAAGTTGCTTGTGGAAGTGGGCTTTGCAATGGTTTGCTCTTACAAGTTATTATGAAACGGTTCTGTTTCCTGCCTTCTCAAAGATCCTTGAAGATACACTCACACAAAAGCAAACACAAAATGCAAGTTATGCTCAAATTGTTCTCTAATATGTAAATTGCACTGGAACTAATCTGTGTGTTTTAAATAAGCATTACAGTTGGACTGACTATACATGCCACCTCATTATGATCATTTACTTTTCTAGATAATAACTATGTTGGTAATGGTACATTATTAAACTTTAGCTTTCATATATCATTCTCCTCCTACTTTCCCCCCAAATCAGGGCCACATTTTCCTTTCTCCTATCCTTGAGATCTTTTCAATTTTATATAAATTTATAAAATTTACTGACAATAACTCAGAATTCTTAGCCTCTAGTTCTTCCAGTAACAGAGAATGTAGTTCATCTGGCCAGGTGACTCAAATTAATGTGGGGTAGCTAATGCTTTCATGTTCTTCTTTGGTAACAAGCCCCCCATTAGTCATTATTGTTAGTTCTTCCCTTCTGACATCCAAAGGTAATTTTCCTTGACAGAGGAAAGAAAAGAAGAATAAGAACTCAACATCTATCCCTTATATCATGAGTTCTCTTTAGCCTAAGCCTGAGTAGCTTTCTTTTCCCTTCCTGTAGTTTTCATTTATCTCCAATATAGCCAAAGTGGACTAGCATATGTTTTAATAACAGAGGCCCTGGGGAAAACCTTATGTGTAACACTTATAAATTATCTGTATCACCTTCTTATATCTAGACAATCAATCAATCAAACCCTGCTTTGTAGCATTTGCCAATTTCCAAGGTATAAATGTTCACACTGAAAAATTTAATAATTCAGCACAACCCTGAATATAGCTAAATATCAAAAATAAAAGAATGTTTTTCATTATCCTTAGTTTTGTAGTCTCTCTCTCTCCTTTCTGCTTCTTCCTTTACCTTTCCCTCTACCTGTTTTAAGATTGCATTCTTCTGATTTTTGAGAGTTTCCCTTCCCTTATGGACTGCCTTTCCTGGAACAATTTTAGTGAGCATTTCATTTTGGAAATAAATATCATTAATAAAATTTTTAAAAAGGGGAAATATCCCTATTCTTAATTTAAAACAGAACCCTAATGTCTTATGCCAAATACTCATAAAAATAAAATGAAACCTTCATAAAAAATTTTCAAATCAAGTCATTAAAAAGCTTTAAAAATATGTTACAAATTTTGTTTATGTTTTTCTTTTGTGTGTTTTTTTCATCCTGGTTAGGATATAAAACAAAACAATGAAAGTAACCTAGTAAGGTATAAAGGTTTCTTATTATGATAATAATAGTGTCATTTTAATCTCTCTGTTCCATTAATAACTAACTATGGCTTTAGGACTAGCTAATTTTTTCAGGGGATTATGCATTTGTCTTTTAATATATTTAACCTAAAATAACAAAAATAACAAATACAGTTTGATGAACTGCCAACAAATGATAAGATTAATAGAGAAAGTGAGTTTCTACTCCTGAGCATATATGCCCATGATGGCAAAGAAAAAAACAAAGAAGTGATAAATATATACCAGAATCTTCATAGTGGAGCATGCTTTGGCAGTAGCAAAAAACAGCAAAGAAGTGGTTGTGTATTTATTTGGGGGAAGCTATAAAACTATGGCATACAAATGCAATGGAATAGAAACTTCAGAAAAAGATGGGAAAATTTGTATGAACTGATGCAAAGCCAAAGAAAAAAGCAGAACCAAGATAATATACATGACAGCAAAAAATGTAAATGAGAAAACCATTAGAAAGAAGTCAAAATTGGAGTGACTGAAAAGCTCATGGAATTTCTTGCTCATGACAGAGAAGCAAGAGACTTCTAGAGCAAAATATAATATAAATGCTCAAATGTGCACTGTTTCAAAAGCATTTGCTTAATTGTCACAAGAAAGAATTCAATATAGAAGATTACAGGCCTTGAAATGATTGTGTTACACATTTAAAATAACATCAATAAAATGCTTTTTTTTAAGAGAGAAGATTGGAGATTAGCAACCTAAGTACAATCACTTCCAGTTCAGTTTGACTGACCCCTAAATAAGTGGGAAATGTGGTTATATCCCTATGAGCTCCACAACACTTACTAAAAATATATTGCAATATACCACTGGGTATTGTAATGTTTCCTCTTTTTTTCCTTTCAACTGTAATTGAAAAACAGTTAATCTCTGAATATTAGAAAAATGAATCACCTAGGCCTACATTGTTAGGAAAATAAGGAAAGAAAGAAAAATCAATGACTGACCTGTGACCCTCTGTACCCTCGTTTGTGGTCCCATTCAGAATGTCCCATGAGCTGAAAGGATAAAAGGACTAGTGTAAATTAAATATTATACAATATTTCCAAGATATGTTAACTTTTGCTTTTTTTTTGCTTTTTGGGGGAAGGGCAGTTGGGGTTAAGTGACTTGCCCAAGGTCACACAGCTACTTTTGTGTTAAGTTTCTGAGGCTGGATTTGAACTCAGGTCCTCCTGACTCCAGGGCAGGTGCTCTATTCATGGCGCCACCTAGCCGCCCCTATGTTAACTTTTTCTAAATAAATTATGCATCGATCTTCAAGATTCTTAACCAAACAAGGCACAGAGAGGACTAGAAAGGATAAAATAGAAAATTTCAATTTCATAATATTGAAAATCTTTTGTACATACAAAATCAACAGAACTACAATTAAAAGGAAGCCATTTATTGAGAAAAATATTGCTATCAATTATCTGATAACTTTTTGACATCAAAGACATATATGTAATTAATACAAATATATCAGATCAAATGCATTTCCATTAGAAAGGTGGTTAAAGGATAAAGACAATAAGCTCTCAAAAGAAAAAATGAAAAATGTATTCTTCAAATACATTTCTACCTTACTAGGTTATATTTTTCATTCTTTTGTTTTATGCCCTAACGAGGAGGAAAACAAAAACAGAAACAAAATTTGTGACATATTTTTGCTTTTTAATGACCTGATTTGAATATATCCATAGAAATTAAAGAAAACATAGATAAGATAGAAAATTAAAGATTATGGAAAATATAAACAAACAAAAAAAGAAAGAAAAACAGTTCTATTTCACAGTTTTAACCTAAAGATAAATTTATTAATAGAGTAAGAACTCCTATACACATAGAGTCAAGAAGTTAGGCATGATCATTTGTAATATGAGTTTTTGAAAGTAAGATTTATTTAATAAGTTTCACTTAGCATAATACACCTAAAAAAGAAATCACAGTACAATGAAATATTTAAACCAAGGCCTCAGAATTAATACAAACACCAAGAGCAAATCCTAAAGTATTTTGTTTCAGAATTGTCCCCAATAACTTTTTTAAAAAGCTTAAACACATGCACCTTAGAGGATAGTACACAAAATAAAGAACAAACATGTCAAATGTCTCACTTTGAATTGCAGACACAGCTCCTATGTTTATTTTACAAAAGAAAGCATCTCTCCCAACATGCCGCTCAAATAGTTTTCAAGTTAATGACATGAAGATGGCAGAGTAGAAGCAGGACCTCCCCGCTGCTCCAGCTTCCACCTTCC
>NW_027186502.1:9167277-9280364 GCF_028583685.1 Petaurus breviceps papuanus | reverse complement strand
TTGTACATGTGTGGCTAATGCAAAACAATAACATAGTAGATATATTGTAAAAGACTGACTATATTTCCCTCCCTCCTATCCCACCTCCCACTTGTTCTATTCTCTACTTTGATCCCATCCCTTTTCAAAAGTGGGTGCTTCCAACTTCCCTCCCCTCCAACCTGCCCTCCCTTCCATCATGCCCCCTCTGATCGCCTTCCCCCCTACTCTCCTGCAGAGTGAGAAGCCCTATTTAGTGTGTATTTCATTCCCTCCTCAAGCCAAATTCAATGGGAATAAGGTTGACCCATTCCCTTTTGCCTTCCTATTCTTCCCCTCCATTGTAACCATTTTCCCTTGCCTCTTCTAAATGATATAGTTTACCCCATTCTGTCTCTACCCATCTCCTCTCATTATATTCCTCTCTCACCTCTTAATTTCACCTTGTAAGTATCATCCCTTCCTGTTAAATTGATCCTGTGCCCTCTATCTATGTATATCTGTAAACATATATACATATGTAATCATATGCCTATATACCCTCATATATAGACATATATTTATATTTCTAATCCCTTCAAATACTGAGAAAAGTATCATAAGTTCCAATTATTGTTTTTCCATGTAGGAATGTTAATAGTTCAACTTTCATAAGTTCCTTATGATTTCTTTTCCCTGTTTACCTTCTCATGCTTCTCTTGCTTCTTGTATCTGAATGTCAAATTTTATATTCAACTCTGGTTTTTTCAGCAAGAATGCTTGGAAGTCCTCTATTCCACTGAATGACTATATTTTCCCCTGAAACATGATACTCAGTTTTGATTGGTAGGTGACTCTTGGTTTTAATCCCAGCTCCTTTGACCTCCGGAATATCACATTCCAAGCCCTTCAATCCCTCAGTGTAGAAGCTGCCAGATCCTAACTTATCCTGATTGTGTTTCCACAATATTCAAATTGTTTCTTCCTGGCTGCTGGTAATATTCTCTCCTTAATCTGGGAATTCCGGAACCTGGCTATAATATTCCTAGGAGTTTTCTTTTTGGGATCTTTTTCAGGAAGTGATCGGTAGATTCTTCCAACCTCTACTATTTTGCCCTCCAGTTCTAAAACATCAGGGCAGTTTTCTTTGAGAACTTCCTGGAGGATGCTTTCTAGGTTCTTACTTCGGTCATGGCTTTCACGTAGTCCAATAATATTTAAATGATCTCTCCTGGATCTATTTTCTAGGTCAATGGTTTTGCCCATGGGATATTTCACATTGCCTTCTATTATTTCATTTGTTTGGATCTGTTTAATAGCATCTTGATTTCTCATAAAGTCATTAGCTTCCATTTGCTCCAATCTAATTCTGAAGCAATGGTTCTCCTCATTGAGCTTTTCAGATTCTTATTCCATCTGGCAAATTCAGCTTTTTAAGGCATTCTTCTACTCATTGACTTTTTGAACCTCCTTTGCCATTTGAGTCAGTCTGTTTTTTAAGGTATGATTTTCCTCAGTCAGGCTGTTGACTCTCATTTCATAATTTTCTTTCATCGTTCTCATTTCTCTTCCCAATTTTTCCTCCACTTCTCTTATCTGCTTCTTAAGGTGCTCTATGGCCTGTAACCAGCTCGTATTTTCCTTTGAAGCTTTTGGTGCAGGAGTTCTGACTTCACTGTTTTCCTCCTGTTCCATGCCTTGCTCCTTCTTGTCACCAAAATAGGAGTGTAACGTTGGAATCTTCTGTCTGCTTTGGTTTTTTTGCCTACTCATTTTGCCACTCAATTACTTGACTTTTGGGCTTTTTGCCACAGTAGGACTCTGCCACCAGACAGGGGAGCTTTCATCCCAAATGCTGGGGTTTTCTCAGCTGTTGGAGGTATTAGATGGGTGAGGTCTCAAACGCTCTAGCAAGCTGGACACACACCCCAGGACCTCCACCCTAGACTGCAATCCAAATCCAAGCAGGTTAAAGCAAGAGCAATTACCCCTCAGACTGGTGCTTGGTCCCCCTACACTCTGCAGGCTAGGAGCTGAAGCTGCCACATGGTGCTGACTGGCTGTGCTGGTGTCTCATTGGCTTCTCGTCCCAGGGTAAAAGCCATGCACTCCCACTTACTGGTCCCAAAGTCCAGACTGCACTGGCCTCTCACCTTGCCCTTCGCATCTCTGTGTTGATAAATCTGGAAACTGCCACTGCTGCTGCTGTTCTAGAGTCCCTCTGGCCATGGCTGGTCAGGCCCGCCCTGGTGCTAAGGCCTTAGCATGGAGCTGGGCTGGGTTTCCAGAGCACTGCGCTGGATTCTTGCCAGCCTACCAGGCTGTCCTCAGCGGGAGGTTAGGTTATGTGTCATTTTTGTGGGTTCTGCAGCTCCAAGGTTTGTTTAGAGTCCCCTTTTTACATGGATTGGGGAAAGTGGAAGCTGGAGCCAAGGGAAGGTCGTGCTTCTACTCCTTCTACTCCGCCATCTTGGCTTCGCCCCCTGGAATTCAAAGTTTTAAAATCAAATATTTGTATATATATATATGTGTGTGTGTGTGTGTATATATATACACACACACACACACACTATTATTAATACTATTTTACATGTAATTGGGAAATAAGATATACAGGCACTGGGGCATAGAGATCCACTGGAAAAATCCAAAGGGGTAGGGGAGAAAATATGGGAGAGAGCAGATTGGAGGAGGGGATATCCTGTGGGACTGCTATTTGGGGGCAGTGGGTAGGGGAAAAACGGGGAGAAAATTTGTAACTCAAAATCTGTCAGAAATGAATGATGTAAATCAGAAGTTAATAAAGCATTTGAAAAAAGATAGTTTTCAAGTTTTCTTGTTGTACCAGAGCAACATTTAACATAATTGAAATTGCTTTAACCTTACTGCCAAAGTACACTCCTACAATGTAACTACCTTGAGAAAAGCTGAAATTGTTTAACAGTTAAACAGTTATAGTCATTATTCAACTTGGTTGTTACTATATATATACATATATATGTGTATATATATATGTATATATACATATAATAAAAATATGCATATATAAATATAATATAAATATAAAACTATACTATGCTTATTTCCTCCTAGCATTTGTTTCTCTTGAGGTGAATAGCATCTTCTTTTCTATCTTTCCATGTTTTCCTAAGTTCACCCACCCATCATTTCCTACATCACAGCAATATTCCTTTCTGGATTCAAACAACATCTTCCTTCATAGGTTCTTTGACATTAATTTGCGTATTTATAACAGAATGAGTTGGCTCCTTAAAGTTTTCTTAAAACAATACTACTATTACTATAGAATGTTCTCTTGGTTCTATTCATTTCACTCTTCATTATTTCATAGAATTTTCTAAAACCATTGAGCGCATCATTTCTTATGGCAGAGTAATAGTCCAGCATTAACATATATCACAATTTGTTTAGCCATTCCACAACTGACAGCATCTCTGCAATTTCCAGTTCTTTTCCACTACAAAGAGAGCTGCTAGAGATATTTTAGAACTTGTAGATTCTTTTCTATTTTCCCTAATCCTCTTGGGAAATAGACCTAATATTGGTATTGCTGGGTCAAAGAGTATAAGCAGTTTAATAAATCTTTTGGCATAATTCCAAATCTCTCCAAAATGGTTGGATCAGCTCACAAATCCACTGACAATGAATTAAGGTCCCAATTTTTCCACATACCTTCTAACATTTGTCACTTTCTCCTTTTCTCATTTTAGCCAATCTGATAGGCATAAAATGATATTTCAGGGTTGTTTTAATTTGCATTTCTCTAATCAATAATGATTTAGAGCATTTTTTCATATAACTATAAAATATTTAGATTTCTTAATCAAAAAACTGCCTTTGTATCCTTTGACTATTTATCAATTGAGGAATGGAATATGAATTTGACAGAATTCGTGCAAATTCTTATTATTTTGTATATTAAATTTCTGTGGTAAAGTTTCCCTAGATGCAATCTTACTATGGAATACTTTCCCCTGAATTCTTTAGGTTCTGATGAAAGAATGTGTCACCAACTTGTTTTTGATTTTTTGGAGGGGGATGTTTTCAACTAACTATACCACCATAGTAAATATTTCTATAAGCTAATTAATTCTGACTAATTAATATCAATGGATAATTACAGTCTGAGGCATACCAGTAAAGGTTAATGAGGTATGTTACTAGAAAATGCCTCAGGGCTTCCTCGAGAACTATGAGGAAAAATGTAGGAACCACTCTATGAGGACCTAATCTGCCAATGGAAAAGGGGATTTGGGATAGGACCTACAAAGCATGCCCTCCACTACATAAACAATTAAAAAAGAAATAGAGGACACCCTACCAAACTTTACCATACAAAAATATTATTTGCACCTAAACCAGGAAGAAATAAGACAGAAATAAAACAATCAGCCTATGTCACAAATGACATGATATAAAAATGATAAATGCAATTTTAGCAAAGAAGCTTTAGAACATATTTTCTAATATTTTCCATGGTGAAAAAACTGTCTATATGGGGGACCAGATGTCTATAAGGGGGATGTACAGACATTTCAACATCAAGAAAACAATATACATGATTAGTCATTCTGATAACAAAAAAAAAATCATGTGATTGTGCCACAATTTATGTCACAAAAGCCTTTGATTGGAACAACGTTCTTCATATTAGAGCACAAGAAGAAAAATAATAATATGTCCTTAGTTTAAAAACAAAACAATATTGCTCTAAAACCAAAAGTTATTATTACTTACAACATAGAAACACTAATCAAAACTGCTAGCCATCTCATTAAGTTCAAAGGTTAAGCTAGGGTATAGGGCTCTCTTAGAAAATTTTGTAGGCAGGAAATATGTGGGATAGATAACTATTACAGTCTATAAATTAATTAAATCTTAACTGTGTTACAAGAAATGACAGATAAAAACAATACAGAGAAATATAGGAAGACTTGTATGAAACATTAGCAGAGTGAAGAAAACACTTTAAATTTCTGTAAATAAAGACAAACTTAAGAAACTACAAAAGTCTAGTCAAATACAATAGACCACATTAGTAATAGTTTTGATTTGTTTGGGGTTTTTTTGAGGGGGGTTGGTTTTTTTTTTTTTTTTTTGCTTTTTGGAGGGCAATTGGAGTTAAGTGACTTGCTCAAAGTCACATGGCCAGTAAGTGTCAAGTGTCTCAGGCTGCATTTGAACTCAGGTCCTTCTGACTCCAGGCCTGGTGCTCTATTCACTGGGCTACCTAGCCTGCTAGTAATAGTTTCTTAAAGGTACCATACATTTCTATTAGTGATCTCCATATTACAAAAGAGTAAAGTGTCCTGTCTGTTGCTCAGAATCATGAAGTTTTTTCTAACCCTGTCTTTGAAGATAAACACTGCAGATGAACAATGAGGGAATACATTGATTTTCCTTTCACAGAACAGATGTATTGGTTTCCCTAAGAGGGCTGAATGAAAGTTTATATACATAACCCCTTCCTGTCTGTCTCAGTTCTCCAGTGTCTCACCTTTTAAAGCCTACTTCTAGAGTGTAAACAGATACTTTATGAGGGTTTATGAACTTTAAAAATATACATTTTGATAGCTGTATTATTAATTAATTTTAATATTTATTAGTAATTTATTTCCTCTCTAATCTTATGTATTTTATTTTATGTATAACTCTCAGAAGGCTTCCATTTGAATTGTCTTAGGAAGATTCTGAAGATCACCTGGCCAGACAAGGTACTGGACACTTTGGTCCTGTCTTGAACTGTACTGCCAAGTATTCAAACCCTACTGCAGAGAACACCCCAATGGGCTGGTCACATTGTTCAAATGTCAAATGTATGTTTGCCTAAAAGATTATTTTACAAGAAAATTCACACAAAGCAAGCTCTCACACAGAGATCAGAAGAAACACTATATGGACACTTTCAAGGTCTCTCTGAGGAACTTTACAATCAACTGTGAGATATGGGAAACCCTGGCACAGAATAAATGTAAGTTAATTGGGGGCAGGGAGGGGAGTGATTAGAGGAAACAATAAAGGCTTCATCCAGAAGATGAGCTGCATCTTAAAAGAATACAGGAACTCTTTGACTAGGTATAAGAAAGGAGTATCCTACCAGCATGGTGGACATTCAATACAAAAGAATGGAAATGGGAAATGGAAGGTTGTATATGAGGAATAGAAAGAAGCCAAGTTTGGCTAGACTGAAGAGTACAGTACAGAAGGGGGAGTTATGCACAGTGGGTCTAGAAAGATAAAGGAGGAGTAGGTTGTGAAAAGCTTAAAAAGTTAAACAAAATTTATATTCTATTCTAGAGACAATAGGAAGCCATTAGAATTGGTAGAGTAGAGAAGTCTTCAGGAAAAATACTTTGGCAATGTGCAGGATGTACTAAGGTGGTAACAGATTTGAAACAAAGAGACCAGCTGGGAGTCTGGTACAATAATCTAGGCAAAAAATAGTGAAGGTCTAAACTAAGGTGTTAGTTGTATGACTGGAGAGAAAGGCTGATGCAACAGATATTGAGGTGGTAGAAACATCAAGATTTGGCAAATTATCTGGGTGAGGGAAGATGAGAAGTCGAGGATAATGCTGAGGTTATGAAACTGAGAGCTTGAATAATGGTGAGGACTTAGACAGAAATAGGGAAGTCTGGAAAAGGGCAGAGTCTTTGGGAAGAAAAACAAGGAAAATTAAAATTGTGGCAAATAATTCTGTGATTTAGATAATCCCAAACTTTTTACAGCTACAAAAGTCTGTATTTTTAATGCCAGCAGTATCTTGACAATGACAAATGGCTGAGTCCTAGAATACCATAATCTTAAGAAAAATTACAATTAGAAATGAGTTAAAATCTAACAATGATTTATGGGAGGCACAAGTAGGTTGTAGTACATTAACAATAATTACTTGGTAATGAGAAGTAATGTAAAAGACAATATCAATGACACACAAGTCAGGGAAAGGGAATGGACTGGACATAGAAGAATGAGAAACAGTAGTTTAACAGATGAAAGGTAACACTAGTAACTCCAAAATATAAAGAAAACCAGAAGATTTCTAAATCTGTGTACTAAACTATATATGGATAATTCATAATCCCTTAGATTGATTTATATCAACAAACACAATAGATGTGCAACAGCACATCAAAAGGTTCTCTCTCTGGTTTTTTTTTGTCTTTTTGGAGGGGGGGGAGGCAGGGCAATTGGGGTTAAGTGATTTGCCCAAGGTCACACAGCTAGTAAGTATTAAGTATCTGAGGCCAAATTTGAACTCAGGTCCTCCTGACTCCAGTGTCAATGCTCTATTCACTCAAATAGTTCTAAATAAGAAAGTTTACTGACATTGATCTATTTATATTAGAAGGCTCATAATCTCAAAAACAGTCAAATAAAATGTTTTTAAGATAAAAAGACAGGAACTGGACCTGTGATCTCATTGGTACAGGGAACTCTCAGGTGAGGGAACTCCCTCTACCAATGAAGGTTGACCAACACTCAAAAATGTGTATCCTTAGATAACTGTCCATACAGTAGAGCACTGAAGGGTTAAATGACTCACCAAAATACAGCCATATGTACCAGAGGCAAGATTTGAACTCAGGTGTTCTTGGCTCTAGGTCCAACTCTCCACCCACTATGCCCTGCTGCCTCTTATACAGATCTAAATAAAATTGCATAATGAGATTTTCTAATAAACATGATTTTATGTTTTCCCATCTATAAAAATGGGAAAAAATAATAGCAACTAATTCCCAGGGCTATTGTGTGAAGATCATATGAGACAACATATGTAAAGCCATTAGTATGAACCTGGAAAATAGTAGGCACTCGATAAGTGCTTGTGTATAATATTATAACAGTATTTACTTCATAACAGAATATTTTTGAAAGTTTTATTGATGCCTTTTTTTTAACATTAGTGTAACTTAGCCTCCTCTCAATAACCAAAGTTTTATGAATTACCATTCACATTTTACAGCATTACAAGCCTGGATTCAAAGTGAAATATACTTATCCCATGGCCATTCCATCACCACTCCCTTCAGGACAGCAAATATATTCACTTGAGTGCTTAGCTATTAATAACTGCTTGCTATAAAGATATTTTTAAAATATGTTGCAGAAGAGACTTAGGATATAAACCATTTGCCACAAACGGAGGGGGGGAAATGCTTCTAGGGATTTGAAAATAATTTTCTTATGCAGGAAATCCCTTTTCTCTTTTCAGGTCCAGGTGAAAGAATACTTGATATATAGTAATCTTCCTTCTTGGAGAAGAGATATGCATCCCCAAAAAGACCCAGTAGTGTTTGGTTTCAGTTAATTTAAAATGTGACCACTTTGACATTTGTAACTTTCTTGCCACTATCCAAGGCCTAAGCCATCTTTATGGAATAAGTTTCTTTTCTTAATAAAATACTACATCATAGCCTTTGGCTCATAGTATGGTATACCGGACTCACTTCCAAGGAAAACAAAATTGTTGCCAAACATAGGATTAAAAAAAGTTCATGAGATAAACAAAAAATTTGCAATGGAAACAAAAATAGGCTTTACCCAAACACAAATATTTTAATAATACTATGAAAAATTAAGATAATTAAAAGTATATTTATGTAGGTAGAAATATTTTCCCACTATGATTTTCAAAAAATATTCATTGTAGTGGGATTTTTTTCCTTGTTTTTATTTGGTTTTGGTGGCCTAGTGGATAGAGAGGGCTAAACTTGGAGTCAGGAAGACCTGAGTAAAAACCTGCCTCAGATACTATGTGACCTGGAAGAAATCATCTGAGTTGTTTCCTCATCCATAAAGTAGGGATAATGATGACACCTACTTCACAAGATGTTGTGAAGAACAAGTGTTAGAATTTTTGTGAAGTGCTACGTAAACCTTGGGTGTTCAGTCATTTCAGTCATGTCTAACTCTTCGTGACCCCATTTGGGGTTTTCTTGGAATGGTTTACCATTTCCTCCCCCAGATAATTTTACAGATGAGGTAATTTAGTGATTTTTCTAGGGTCACACAGCTAGTAAGTATCTGGGGTCAAATTTGAACTCAAGTCTTTCTGACTCTAGGCGCCATATTCTATCCACTGCATCATCCAGCTGCCTGGCTATATGTGTATATGTGTCATCTATCATCATCACCATCATCATGAAATCTTTGCAGTTTGTTTTATCTAAAAGAAATTAGGATTTGGGGGTTTTAAGGAAGGATTTCCCCATAGCTAAGAACAAATATTTTAAATTTAAGTAAGAACACTAATGAGAAGTGAAATAAAACCAAAAATAGTATCAATAGGTCAACTGGTCATAATGTTTTTGAAAATTTAAACGACAATAGTAGGTAGTAATTGTCCCCTGTGGTGCTCTTCAATATTCCCTTTAAAGATCAAAGTTTTATTAAAAGTAAGATAAGGCACTGGCTATATAATATCACCAAATTAATAGTGGTGTTAAAGAGATGAGGCTTTTGCTGCAAGGAGTAGTTTGGGATCCTTTCCAGGAACTGCATAGTTTTCCAAAAGAATTCTAACATGACCTTCCTCCTGCTCAGTTTTTAATTCAGCTCACTGAATTTAATCCCAACCATATATTCTAGCCTCCTAATAGCACAACAAAGCTTTCAAAATGAACTTTTTCCTAAAAGTCAAGAAAATTGTAGATGCTGGTTGAGAGAGCGCTGATTGTAGAATATCAATCTTGAGGAGTTTAGAAGCAGTGTTCTTTGGCTAAAAACTCCACTTGTGAAAAGGAAATTAGCTCTAAAGGTAAGCTGAGTCTGAACAGGTACTAAGCAGGGCATCAAAAGTCCAACAAGAGGAGATGAAACCATTGCAAAAATTCTACAAAGAAGAAAAAGAATGTTAAAACCTCACAGCATAGGGAAGTTTTCCATGTCCAAAGATGAGTGCTAAAGAATTTTGTAGATATAATAGATGGGAAAAAAGGTCATTAACCTACTGAGAGCTCAATTATAGGTGGATGCTGGGAAAAGGAAAATGTGTGGGGATACCTCCATGTTCTCAAGAGTTCAATATTATATAGATTCTTTAAAGAATACACTTAAGTTGAACTGGGGGGTTTTTACTGCCCCCATCCTTAGGGTAAGGTAACACTAAGCAGCTGTGATAGGATCAGTTTCTCTGATATTGCTCCTTTGCTCCCACCTACAACACGAGGAGGCTTCATCTAAAAGAAGACAGAGCTGCCCCAAGGATTCTTTGGCTTATTACATGATCTGCCCAGATTTCTTGACACAGCTTCCTTTTCCACCTCCCCGTCAGCCAACAGGACGAAGGCCTATGACACATCTGCCCCTGGAACTTTATTGACTTAGCTTCCTGGTCATCTAAAAGCATTAAAAAGTCCCTGCCACATAGACTCTTTAGACTTGGTGGATTTCTCAAGCCCATATAAGTACCATACTTAACCCTACTGACCAGCTGGATTTCCATGTGGAAATAAGGGTATCTGTATCCAGAGATGCTAAGAGTCATTGAATCCTTGTTGCATATAGTTGTTATGTTGGGAGAAAGTAGGTCTACTTGTTTTAATTGTTCAATGACCTTGTGATTACCTCATTTTGTGCCAACATTAAACTTGAAATAAGAGGGTGCTAACATTAGAGCCTTACTTCTGACAGTGAAAGATAAAATGATATAAAATGCCTAGATCATAAACTGTCCAAATTACTATGAAAGCCTAGCAGTGATAATTACAAGACTGGGAGATAGCGAGAGCTAATCCTCAGAGCCAAAGCAGCCTCATTTGTAAAATGAGCCGATTAAACTAAATTCCCTTTAGTGTCTCTTTCAGTTGTAAAAGTCATCGATTCCAATATGATACTGAACTTCTAACAGCATGTTCATAAATTTTCTTACTCCTCAGACACTTTGCCGTTTCTAAGTATGTTAATCACAGGGTGGGCAAAAAGACACTTGCAATTACAAACTCATTCTTATTATACCTTTAAAAGAGTATTTTACTCTGCCCCAGTCTATCTTCAATATCTCACTGAGGCACAGTGATCGGAATATTCTCAAAGGCTGTGACAGTAGAGCACAAACTCTGGCAGATTCTACCATGCTGGAAAAGCTTAGAGTAGGGTCTTAGTGATAAGTGATGTCTTCTATCCAAGGTAAAGCCTAACCAAAAGACAACATTTTTATATGACCTCAGATACTCAAAAGGGCAGCTAGGCCCCAGAGTCAGAAAGATTTGAGCTCAGATACCTACTAGAAGTATAACCTTGGTCAAGTCACTTCACTTCTGTCTGCCTCAGTTCCCTTGGTTATAAAATGGGAATAATAACAGTCCCTACCTCCAAGGGTCATTACAAAGATCAAAAGATAAAATATTTGTAAAATACTTAGCATAGCACCAGGCATATACCAAGCACTATATAAATGCTTATTCCCTTCACCATTCCCCTCAAATGAGTGATACCTATATGGATGTCCCTTCCAGTAACGCAGATCATGGCACATTCAGGCCTGCCCACTCTGTGCAGCTCTTATCTATGTGCCCCCAACAACTTCATCATAAGAGGTTCATCCAACACACTAGACTTATCTTTCTTTCTCCTGACATGGTAAGGATACTATTGTAATACTTAGGTTCCTTCCTTTATATCCTGAATTCTCCACAAGACCAACCCATCTTTTTCAATCATACAGTTCCCTAATGGGATCCTTTATTCTGGTTCTTTACAGTCCGTTACTAGAAATAGGTTGCTGGTTGCTCATATCCACCAATTGCTTTTCAAATGACTTCTAAGGAATACTCATTTTAAATTCTTTGAAGACTGCAATTTCGTTTTTAGTTTGTTTGTTTGTTTTTGTCTTTGTTTGTGTTTTTTTGTAGGGGGGAAGGTAGGGCAATTGGAGTTAAGTGACTTGCCCAAGGTCACATGACTTGTAAGTGTTAAATGTCTTAGGCTGAATTTGAACTCAGGTCCTCCTGACTCCAGGGCCAGTATTCTATTCACTGAACCACCTTGCCACCCCTGAAGACTGCAGTTTCATACACCTTGCAAAATAATTGATACTAGTAGAATTCTAGTATTTAGAATAGCTACCTTTTTCTGGGAGAAGTATAGGATCATTAGAGGACCTTTAATTTTGGGCCCAACATTTTTTCTATTACAATTTTTACTTAAAATACACACAGATGGACAAACTATATAGGACAAAGAATCAAAAATCAAAGCAGATTATCACCATTTCCCATTTTCCACCACAAAGAGGCCAAAATCTAGAAAACTCCTAAACCAACAAACAGCTACCAAATGAAGAACTATTTCAAAAAGCCTATACAGTAAAATAAGTAATATTTTGCTTACAGATAATTAAACATAATCACTTTTATTGCCTAAAATATTACACAAGCAAATATTCTTGAATATTTAGTGTGATCATAAAATAGTTAACACTCTAACTAAAGTAACAATGGTATGAATTATAGAAGGAGGGGAAACAAGAAATTACCAAGGCCATCCAAAGCAAGTAAAATTAGGAGCAATGAAATGAAACTAAGATCAGGAAATCAAAGTTAATTCATGAGGTATTACAGAAGCCTGACCATGGATCACACTTAGCCTGGACTATATTTCTGAATAGACAAAGGGAGCTATGCTTATCTTGGAAGGAATGTGAACAAGGCAGCATGAAATGTCTTTTCCTCCTTTGGATTAAATTCTGGTTTATTATAGAAAATCTTCACATGAAGTACAAACATAAACTAGAGATCTGTCAGTATTTAAAAAGTCCTGACCTTTAAAAAAACAATAACAAAAACAAATAGCATAAAAGATGGATATATGCAATGTGTATAAATGAAGAAAGGCCGGGGACAGAGAAAGCACTTGATGGATTGCAGGAAATACAAAATATTTTTGAATAGAATTAAGAGTTTTAACTCAACATACGAAGAGGGAAATACATGAAAGGAAAATTTCACATAAATCTAATATATTCTGTATCTCTATTTTCTTTCTGTATTTTAATACAGAATGTATTAATGCTCTTTGTTTTGCATTTGTCTCCAAAAAAAGAAAATTAAAATATAATATAATCCCTAACAAAAAAACTTGGGGTCATTCAAAAGTTTAATTTGCATATTTACAGATGCTTTCCTAGCAAAAAAATATCTGAAAATGTATTCACTGATAACTCATACTTCAAAATCACCTTAAATGGGTATCTCTGCAATTTCCAGTTCTTTGCCACTTTGTGGTATATGATTGTGATGGAATACTACTTTTCTATAAGAAATGATGAGCTCCTTGATCTTAGAAAAACATGGAAAGACTTCCATGAAATAATGAAGAGTGAAATGAGCAGAACCAAGAGAACATCATATACAGCAACAGCAATATTGTTTTAAGAATGATTGAAGAAATAAGTCATTTTGATGATTATAAACACCCAAATTAACTATGAAGGACATATGAAGAAAGATGCTGTTTGTATCCAGAGAAAGAACTGATAAATAGAAGTATGTATAGAATAGTTTTACATACTATAGGTAGATAGAGAGACAGAGACAGAGAGAGAGTTTTCTGTCTAATAGTAGTCATCTCTATGGGAGGGGTAGAGGAAGGGAAGAAAATAAAGGGAAAAAAGAAATGTATATGATAACTTCATGATATATTTTAAAAGAATAGCAAGTTATATGCAATAGATTTGCAGTTTCATGTGCATTCATCTTTTTTTATTATTGATGGAATTTATTATTATGGAAATGTATGTTTTATTCCATAACCAAAATATAAAATTTAAAAAAATTTAAAAACAAAATCAAATGACTCCTTTTTAATCTCTTTTTTAAATTATCCAATGAGAGGAATAAATTGAGGCTGGGGAAAGTAACAATTTATTAATTGCCTACTATGTACCAGGTACTGTGCTAAATTGATTACTATCTGATTTAATCTTCACAGTGAAGCTGGGAAGTAGATGCTATTATTATTCCCATTTTATAGATGAGGAAACTGAAGTAGAGAGAAGTTAAGTGACTTTGCCAAGGGTCACACAGGAAATAACTATATAAGGCTGAATTTGAACTCAGATCTCTTCCAAGCTTGGTGCTCTATCCACTGTGCCACCTAGCTGCCCCACATACAGATAGATATCATATGTAGTTACATTTGCTCTGTTCGAGTTTGTCCTGAATCCCTGATGAACTGTTGATGATTACTCATAAAAAATTAAATGATGCCCATTGTAATAATATATATTAAAAACAGGGATAATTATTTTTGTTCTCTAGGTTTTACTGCTGAAACATGAGTCATCAAAAAATGCTCTGTTACTTCGAAGAAATGTAAGTAATGTTTCTTACCTAAAATTATTTTTATATTTACATAAATATATCTATGTGGAGAGAGAGAAAGAGAAAGAGAATGAGAGAGACAGAGACAGAGAGAGAGAGACAGACAGAGAGAGAGAGAGAGAGAGAGGGATACATGGCAGAGACTGATCAGGAGAGTTCCCTGCCAGCTCTTGACATCTGTTCCATCACTATGCCCTCTAGACCTATGGCACTGCCATCTGCCTAAATGATCCCTAGAACTTGCCTTCTACCCTGCTTTGGCACCTTATGGTCCATCAGCACTTTCTATTTACCCTGAAATTGAATGCTCCTATTTGTGTTGGCTCAACAAATATGAATGGGAGCACTATGAGAGCAGGGACTTCCTCCAGTATTTAGTACATATTAAGTGTTTGATAATCATTTTCATTCATTCATTTCCCAATCAACTTAATGAGATTACAAGGAATGTTCCTTTGTTGAAATGCTTTTGATTATCTCCCAATAGAGAATATAGGCATGGACACAAACTACTAATGACTGATGGCTAATACTCAGAAGGATGGACTCTTGTCAGAGGATGTATTCTTCTTGGGAGTTAATGAAAGCAAGTCTCTCATCCCCTTCTCTACTTAATTGTCTCCCTCCTGTCTCTGCCTTGACCTTTCCCCTTTTGTCAAAAACAGACATGTGGGTGCCCATTTGGCCCAAGAATTATAACCCAAATGTGGAGATTTCCTCATGGATGATGAATTTCTCTGCTTAAATATAGCAGACATCTTAGAGGAAGACAATCATCCCAATAATGTTGGCATAGGATCAATTCTACTTGGAGAGCAAAGCTGGGAATCATTCAAACAATATAGGTCTTTTGGAACAATATCCCGAAAGTGATTTTATATTCCTTCTGGAAGGAATGTAAATATTGGTTAAACAATACACTCCTGTGATGGACTGTGTCAGACATTGTGAGGGAGATTCAATAGATATGTCCCTTTCAAAGGGAACTGATAGGCTATTTGAGAGTCATAGGCATTTCTACACCTGTTTAGAAAGGTTCTTTTGAGTCTTTTTTATATATTGTCTCTTCTGTTGAGTGAAATAAAGGTTGAATTATTCATATACACTATGTCCCTGAATGCAGGTATGTGAACTGGGATCCAGTTACCCATATTTGGGGAAAAATTCAACCCAAATGTAAGCCATATTAAGAGATTTTCTTGGAGTACATTCAGAAGGGGGAATGAGCCAAAATAAGAAAATTATACTTAAGGGTCAGCCCACAAGATCAGATCCAGTCTGTGTCTCTGTGTGAGCCCAAAGTCCTTAGGCAAGGGTGGTATTCAGTCAAACATATATCTTGGGGGGTTGCCTCTTATGTGATTTTCAATGAATCACAAGTGCAGAATTCTGTTTTGTAGTGCCTCCTTCATCTTTGTAGTCCCCCCCCATCCATGTTTATTTTGGCATTCATAGGTTTAGAGATATAAAGAGACTTCAGAATCTACTAAGTACAACATGCTCATTTTACAAATGAGAAAAATGAGCCACAGGAAGTAGCTAAGTGACTTGCCCAAGGTCATAAAGGTAATAACCATCAGAAGTAGGATTTGACTCCCCATTTGACTCTAAAGCTGATGCTCTTTTGACAGCACGATGCTCCTTCCTTCCTTTTTTTTTTTTTTTTTGTTGAGATATCTGCATGTATACAGACTATCTGGTATCTTTCTGGAATCAAAGTCAATTGGAAGAGGATTGTTGGATGGTCTAGAAACCATGAGTGATTTCTCCTTTTTTGAAGAAGTTTTTTTTATTTTTATTTTAACCTGAGGGTAAAGAATTAACTTTCAATCTACCCCCAATTCACAAATCTCTGTTGGGAGAGCACCACATGCATTTGAGAATAATCTTTCCTCTCTAAGGTGAGAAGTTCCCCTTGCATGACCATGCCAATTTTTCTTTAATCATTTTGTAGGTTAATATTTATTGTAATACTTTATTTTTTTTCCTTTCCTAATTATTTTTGGGTCAGGCAGCCCCTTAAAAGGGAAGACATTTCTAATGCTTAGAAATCTGTTTATCTGGAAGAAGTGGGGAGAGAAAAGGATAAAATTTCTTGGAACTTCCTTGCCACGAGGACCAGGTTTACTCCACACTGTTCTGGTCTATATTCTGTAAAGGGCAAAGTGAAAAGGAAGTCCAAAAGAGTAAGGTTCTCTTTTAGCTCACTTTTATAGGCCACAGTGAGGAATGTGGGTCATTCTTCCAGCATCTGTCCATCCTTTTGAATTCCAATCACCCAATGACCAGGAGTTCCCTGTGCCTTCTCTCATCCAGGCACCACTAGTAAAGTCCACCCTTTTATGGGGAGGTGGTCCTGAGATACCAACAAAGAGTCATTCCTTTAACAAGGCCAACAACAGTAATAGCTAACATTTATATAGTGCTTACTGTATGCCAGGCACTATGTTAAGCACTTTACAATTATCACCTTATTTGATCCTTACAAGAAGGAGAAAGGTGTCCAGAGTATAATATTTCAACTCAGGTTTTCCTGACTCCTGGCTCAGCATTCTGGCCATTAGTTCAGTGATTAGGAGCTACATCAAACTGATTAGGAACATTGCCCCTACCCCCTCCATTAACCCTTTCTTTAACTTAAGCAATTTTGGCAGCAAGCAATATAAAGTTTCCTGGAATTCATCCTAAGACAAAATGCAGATGAAAACAGGAAATCATGCAACATGTCTAAAATATGAGTCATTTTTCGTGATTTAACAAAATGTAACTAACAGAAAAAGCACCATAAAGCCCTCAAAGAAGCAACAAGAGATAAAGAAAAGGACGTCAAAGTGGTAATTCTAATCAGGGTTCTGTCACTACCTATCTAGCTAACATACCACTCTGGCCTTCCTCAATCCTAAAATGTACCAACTATTTAATTTCCATTAAATCTTAAGATACTGTAGGGAAGAAAGACAGATATTAAAAGAAAAGCTGCCAAGTCTGAGTCGAGGTATTATCCCTTACTTGAATCCCCTATCTACAGAAAATTCTTTAAAAAATCTCCAGGAGGAGGGAGTGACAATAACAAAAGTAGACATATCAGGTGAGCCTCTATTATCTGGTGGGGCTTGGTTTGATTGCTTTTATTCATGTAACTTCTTTCTAACTGACAGCTTCTAATGAGAGTTATTTCTGTAAGGCAAGAAGTTCCTGTTCCCCATCTCTCCCTGCCTTACTCAGCTTTCTTTCATTTTAGAAGGGACTGGAGGGTATAGCCATGTGAGTTTCAAGCAGTTAAGAGATCTAACCACTTGAAATCCAGTAATCTAAGAGTCTAGTCCACATTATGTTTTGTCTCCAGCAAAACTGCTGGCCCAATGGAGGAAGTGCCTGACCTGGAGTCAGGAAGTCAGGAAGATCGGAGTTCAAATCAGATCCCAGACATTTACTTGCTGTGTGACCCTGGGCAAGTTACTTAACCCTGCTTGCCTCAGTTTCATCATCCATAAAATGGGGATAACAATAACACCTACTTCCTGGTATGGTTGTGAGAACCAAATGAGGTAATATTTGTAACACAGTGCATGTCACGTAGTAAGTGCTTTATAAATGTTAGCTTTTTTCAAAATATTAGCTATTAAAAGATTAGCCTAGCATCAATGCCCTGAGGAGCTGGGAAACTACCTACTAGACAAAACCTAACTATAGTGGAAAAGAGGACTGACTCATTCTGCGATGTCAGATTTGGATGGGAAGGTGGTGGAACCAATGATATGTAGAATGAGTTATGTTTGCCCACTCTCCCCAGAGACCAAAGTGGTATAAGGAAGAATGCGCTCCTACTGCTGGGGGGTTGGCAATAGGGCGTCTGTAGTGGGATGAGGAGATGTGTGTACTTCTTGCATCCCTCTATTCAAAGGAAATATTAGGAAATATTCTTTTGTAAAAGCAGCCTGGGATGGAGGGAGAAAACAAGAGAAAGAAGACCTACTGGTACAGCTTGATTTACAAATTGGGGACTTTAGAACAGAAACATCAAACAGCCAGCTGCGGCACACCTGAAATATTCCCAAGAATAGCCAGAGCCAGATTAAAGCATAATTGGGAAATATTTAATTAAAGAGATAAAAATACAATAAGCCATAAATAACACTATGTTTTTAAAACTAAGTCAATACACAGACAGTAGAGATCCTAGTGTCTACCCTCTTCTATTTGAGTTTGACACAATTGCTCTGGATAGAAATCTCTGAAGTCCCTTCTAGATTTAAAACCCTACGATTTCATAAATTTTTACTGGAGCTATACACATAGTGATTCGGTAAAAAATTCTGAATGCATTAAATTTAACTGATCAATATAAAAAGCACTATATATGTATATAATTTTTTAAAAAGTATGGAACACAGCTCTTTCAAGTTCCATATTCAGAATCACTTTTACAAATTTCTCTTTTACCATCTCAAAATAAGTCTATCATCCATAAATCCTTCTATTCTGTAAGTCTATTATGTTCTGGATGGTATAACATTTTACTAGTTTTAGGACATATGTTCAATAGCCTGGATCCTACCTATTAGCCAAGCAAATATTTATTGAGCACCTACTATATGCAGTCATTCTAGAGGATACAAAGATATTGACAAAATATATGGTATCTAGAGTTATTCCAAATAGTTTACACTTCAATCAGCCAGTCAACTAGCAAGCATTATTAAGTGCCAATTGTTTGCAGGCACTATACTAGGTGCTGAAGATATGAAGAACAAAATAGTTCTAGATTAGTCAATCAATCAACATTTATTAAGCACTTATCTGTGCCTAGAACCTAGGAAAGTATGGAAGATATAAAAAGAAGCAACAAGTAGTCCCCTGCCTTCAAGGAGCTTACAGTTTAATGGAGGAGTCAACCTGCAAATAAATATACAAAGCAAGCTATATACAGGATGAGCACAAAATAATTAACAGGGGGAAGGTACTAAAATTGAGAGGGGTTGAGGAAGTTGCCCTATAAAAGATGAGATTTTAGTTGGGACTCATTAGCCTTTAAAATAGATTTAATACCTCTGATGCTATGTTGATCTAAGAATTTCAAATGCATATTTTTCTTCAGGGAGTCATCATGCACTGTGGTCAAATCACCGCAGAACATGATATGGAAAACCAATTCTAAATCTATGCAGAGAAATGCACAGCTACCAAACATTACCATGTTCCACATACGATTATAAATAGCAAATAAGAATGAAAAATACAAAATAGGGATAATAATAGCACCTACCCAAGGGAGGGAGGAAAGAAATGGTGAAACCAAATGTATATCAATATGAAAATTTCATTTTCGCACTAAAATTTTAGTCGTTAAAGAAAGTTACTGACCCCAGTGCAAAGAACAACAAAAAAAAAATAGCACTGAAGTAGTTAGAATGTTATAGAAAGAACATGACCATATCATCATTTTTAATCCTACCCTTCCAGTATTTGGTCCATTCTGACACATTCATTCATTTTAAATCTGAGTCTGGGCTTCCAAGTACTTCCAGCTGGGTAGACAGAGCCTGAGAAAGATCTGTGGTATTTTTCTTTAAGTTACAAACACACACACACACACACACACACACACACACATACGTGTGCACAGACATACACACAACTTCTGTTTCTACATTTCAACATGTGAAATGATTGCAATTAAATAGTAAAATAACAATATAATAAAAAAAAATCTTGCCCCTGGCATTGGGTATTATAAACACAGAGAGGTGCCAGTGTAAACCTTTATTCAAGAGACTGGGTTCTTTGTCAAGCAATGCCTTTCTTCCAAAACATCCCTGCTGCCATATGTCTGCATCCAACCAGCTGTGGATCTAATAAGAAACTTCTTATTCATACTGTATAATATTTTACAGGTTTGCCATGGGGGTCACTCACTGTGAGTCATTTATATCAGAGTTCCAACAAACGAACAGCTAAAGGAAGCCAAGAAATGTAGGCTAGGTTGGGGATAGAACACAGACGAAAGAAAAGGAAAGAGTGTATTAAACTCATAGCTGTTGTGTTTGTCCTTCATACAACTAATATCAAGCAAAGGCTTCACTGGGCAGAAATTTAAAAGTCAACTACCCCTAGTTTTAGTCTATTTGTAATACACATTTCATATATATCTATAGGTATAGATATGTGTGTATATGCATATGTAGTGTTACATACATACATGCCTACATGCATATACATACATGTATATATACAGTATTATACTGTGTACACACATATTAATATTTAATTTTTGCAACTGTTATACATATGCTATATTATCCTAACAGTGAATGTATATACACATATATACATGTGTAACATGCATACATTGAAAGCATGCTTTGCAACTCATACAGTGTACACACAAATGCACAAAAACATATACATGTACATAAATATACTTTTATATGTGAACATGTGTTTTTGTGAATGTATATATGTGTACATATGAAATCCTTCAGTGGATGATGACCCTTAAGATGAATATGGATTTTAATAGTTTTTCAACAGTGAGCAGGATACATCTTCCTCACTCTTTTGATTCCTTAGAAAAACATAGCCAAGGAGATGCACAAACTCTTTCTGACCATTTAGAATAACATGAAAATATGTAATTTCAACATATTTTAAGGTATATCTTAAAGGAAGTGAGGGATTTTGTGAATGAATTAAAAAGTACTTATTAAGTGTTACCCTTGTACCAAATACTATGGTAACTGCTGGGTATACATATACAAGAATAAAGATAATTCCCTGCCCTCTTGGAACATATAATATAACAGGGGGAAACAACACAAGGGGGAGTGGCAGCTAGCAGAATGAGGATTTTGTCTTGGAAAGTTACAAAAATAGTGAATGGAGCCATAGAGGTCCTTTCAAATAGAAATGGTAGTACTTGTTTAACTATGTTCTAAAACTACAAGGGGTGAAAGTATAGAGAGTAAACAGGTAGCAGCAAGATAGTAAAGGAATAAAGTAAAGCATGGATGGAAGTGTCCTGGGTTGAGATAACACACTCTTGGAAGCATGAGTGGTGGACAGCTAGGTGACACAATGTACTGGCCTGGAGTCAGGAAGGCCTAGTTAAAATTTGGCCTCACACTCTTACTTTGTGACCCTGGGCAAGTCACTTAACCTCTGTTCTCCTCTTTTTCTTTACCTATAAAACAGGAATAATAATAGCACCTACCTCCCAGGGTTATTGTGAAGATAGATAGATAGATAGATAGATAGATAGATAGATAGATAGATAGATAGATAGATAGATAGATAGATAGATAGATAGATGATAGATAGAGATAGATATGTATATATGCGTGTATATATGCATGTATATGTATATATGTGTGTATATGTATGTATATATGTGTACGAATATGAATATGTGTGTACATATGCTATATATGTATATGTCTATATATACAAATATTATAATTGCAAAGTGCTTAGCACAGTGTCTGGCACACAGTAAGCATTACTGAAAATGTTAGCTTTATTATTAAGTACTTGCCAGTTTAGACATCAGGTCCCTAGGGCAAGTCTTACAAAGTCGAAACTCGTAAATTCTCCAAGACAAGATAATAGGTCCTGGCCTCAAAACAGAAGTGGGGAAAAACTAAATTCCAGGTGTGGGTTTTAGAAACATTTCTAGTGGTTCGAGGTCAACATACAGATAGTGCAGAAGAGATTGAGTAGAGGCAGGGAGAAAAAGCAGCAGAAGGTCATGCCGCAAAAATCCAAGAAAGGAAGGAATATGATGTCAAAAGCTAATAACAAGTTAAAAAGAAAAACAAAGTGGAGAAAATGTCATCATATTTAGCAATTAAGAAATCAGTCCTGGAAAGAGCAATGTCCGCAAGGGGTGGGGTCAGAAGTTGGATTAGAAGGAAGTCCGAAGAGAGTGGGAGCTAAGAAAGCAGAGGCTATGAGCATAGACCTTTTCAAAAAGTTTGGTTATAAAAAGGAGGGTGTTATAGAAATAGGACTGTAAGAATAGTCTTCATAGACATCTTTTGAAATAAACATATAAAAAAGAAATTTTGTGAATTCAATACATAAAATTCTATAGCTATTCATTTCTTATTTTTCTTTTTGTGTGTGTGTGTTTTGTGCAGCGGGGAGGTAGGGCAATTGGGGTAAGTGACTTACATAAGGTCACAGGGCTAGTAAGTATGTCAAGTTTCTGAGGCCGGATTTGAACTAAGGTCCTCCAGACTTCAGGACTGGTGATCTATTCACTGTGCCATCTAGCCACTCCTCGTTTCTTTTTTTTTTTTTTAAGCAATCGGGGTTAAGTAACTTGCTCAAGGTTACATGGCCAGGTGTTTCTGGGTGGGTGCTAAGTGTCTGAGCCCAGGATTCGATCTCCAGGTCATCCTGACATTGGAGCTGATGCTCTTACTCACTGAGCCACCTGGCCACCCCTGCCACCCCTCATTTCTTATTTTTCATGCCATGGTGAATTATCATTTTGTTCTTCTTTAAAAGTACTGATTTCCTACAATGGTACTTTTATTTTATTTTATTTTTGCTTTTTGGAGGGCAATTGTGGTTAAGTGACTTGCCCAAGGTCACATGGCTAATTTTTTTGCGTGTGTTAAGTATCTGAGGCTGGATCTGAACCTAGGTCCTCCTGACTCCAGGGCCAGTGCTCTATTCACTGTGCCACCTAGCCACACTGTTAAATGGTACTATTTTAAAAGAAGTCAATAGTAGTAAACTCAAGCCAATTTCCATACATCACTGACTTCAGCTCTAAACTGTACTCAAACTCAAACACACACACACACACACACATATCAACTGTTCTGTCAGTTGTTTTAAGCAACATCAACAACAAAAAGTTCCAAGTTGTAACAGGAAGCATGAAGAATCTGAAGTCATAAGAAATCTGAGTTTGAATTTCACCTCTATTTGCTTTTATATCTTTGGACAAACCATCTCATTTTCATGCGTCTTTAATTTCCTCATCTGTAAGTGGGATAAAAATACTTTACAGGGTTACTGTGAAGATGAAGTGTGACGATAAATTTAAGGTACTTTGAAAACCTTAATGTGCCACATACAGGATATTGATGGCATTATAGATTTGAATGCAATCTGTGGGAGTTGTCCATTTACAGAAGTAGCAGAATTTCATGAATCTCAAAAATAAATATAGGCATATCCTGAGCAACACTGCTGTGGCTGACATAATTTTTCAAGAAAATGCAATGAGTGTTTTAATTATCAGTATTTGTGTCTTATTCCCCGAACTAGGCCAGAAATCCCACAGAGTATGAACTGTTATGTGAACAATGAACAAAATGCAGCATGATTATGACTATGCAAATATGATTAATAAATAATTGTGGTTAATGATAAACAATAGTCACATTCAACTGTATCTCTGAGGGACCAGGGACCCATTTAGTACACTGATCCTATGGAACTAATTGAAGAAAAAGTCTGACTCTAGGACTAAGCATTTCTTTTATTCTGACCTTGGCTGTCATTCAATTCACTGGGAGAACTTACAGAATGTGTATCTGTGGTGATCTGGATAATATTAGAGCATCATGGAGTTGTTTTAATTTGCCATCTCTTAATTATAGTGATTAGCAACCTTTTTATATGGTTTAGCATAGTTTGCCTTTCATCTCTTCAAATCAGTTTGTTGAACTGCAGTTTTGTTTTTTTAGTCGCAAAGTCTGTCAGCAATCCTCTAATCCAACCAGTAGCTGAACCAGACACTATTCTACAACATACTCAACAAAGTTGTCACCCAATCTTTGTTTGAAGAAATTTTACAGAAGAAGTAAAGGGAAAGTAATGAATTACACATAAAAGATTTAAATAAGTAAAACAGTAAACTAGCCAGTAAACACTGAGGATATAGATGGAATTTGCAAACTAAGTCTTCACAGGCTGTAGAACTGCTTGAAGGAAATAAGGATGTTTAGACTTGAGTGGAAAAGGCTGGAAGGGTGAGGGTGGGGCAGACAGCAGACACAATAGCTGTATTCAAGTATTTGAGAGATAAGAGTGAAAGAAGGATGAGATGTGCTCAGTTTGGTTTTAGGCCTTAGAACTAGACAGAACTGGTAGAAGTTAAAGACAAACTTATGCTTTAGGAAAAATGTCCTTTCAATAGTCAAGATATTATTGGTTCAAATTCTAGCTCTGCCACTTACTACCTTTTTGACTTGGGCAAATCATTTGACTTCTCTAAGTTTCAATTTCCTTTTTTATATAAAATTTGGGCTAAGTTTCTTCTTAGCTCTAAATCAATTAACTTATAGTTATCTAAAAATAGGCAGTTAGGTTGGCTCTGTGGACCTAAGTCAGAAAGTCCTGAGTTCAGACACTCACTGTGATACCGTGAGGCATGTCACTTAACTCTGTTAGCCTCTCTTTCCTCTTCTGTGAAATGAGATAGAGAAGGAAATGGTAAACTACTCCAGTATCTTTACCCAGAAAAACCCCAAAATGAGGTCATGCTGAGTCAGATACAACTGAACAATAATAAAAATAAAATGGAAAGAAATATTGGATCCCATCCCCTACTGCACCTTTAACTGAATGAAGGTCTTTATGCCAAGGCTGGATGGTCATTTGCTGAGTGTCTTGTAGATGGGTTTCTTACATAGACAAAGATTGGACTCATAGCCAAAGAGTTCCCTTATAGCTCTTAAGACTGATTTTTTTTCAACATCATAATTTAAGTATTAAAAGTAATATTTTTATAGGTGAGCCAAATAAGGCACCAAAATGCTGAATTTAAATGCTAAAATGAAATTTAAATGTAGCACAGAAGTAAAATTCAAACCCCAGCATCTTTTGACTCTAAACCTAGCACTCTTTTTACTAAAACTCATTATGTTCCATGCGTAACTCCTAGTACTTTGCAAATTCGATATATCACTCATTTTGAAATGATACTAAATGATAATGACATGTCCAGAGTCACACACCTAGCAATAATCTGAGGCTGGATTTGAACTCGGGGCTTCCTGACTCTAGGCCCAGTCCTATCCACTGCAACAACAGCTGCCTTATTAAGCTCATGCTTAATAAATGTTTATTGAATACATCAAAATTCTACAAACCTTCCAGTCAAGCATGGCTAATAAGCATTAATACATAAGTCAATGATTGATTAAAAGCTATTTAGCTACTCAAGTTCAAGTATGACCTAAACCATCATCTACCCCTGACCTTCCATGAATACTTTCTAAGTTCCTCAGTCTATTTCATGGGAAATATTGACATTCCTCTATTTTTAATGCTGCTGTTTCTAAAGCCTCCCACAAGAAGCTGTTGCACCTGAACTAGGTTTTGCAGCTGCTCACAGTTCTGTATAATGTGTGCAAAGTTTGAACCATGTCTGCCTGTTCTCTTCCTACCCAGACTTCCAGAGGCCCGCCCGCTCACCTGATGCTCATACTCAGCATTTGGATCCTTGCCCAACCCACAGAGAGGGAAAAAGTGCTTTGGACTGGCCGAGGGTTAGGCAAGGAAATATCTCCTGAGCCTGAAAGGAAAGAAGTGTACACATCAAAACAGGGAGGGGAAGCAGAAACACAGTCACCCAAGTTACTGAGGTGTTCGGGGAAGAGAGATAGTTTTTTGTTTAAATTAGAAACAGGGAAATGAGACTATGCTTTTAGCCAGTTGTGAGTAGATATTTTCAAAGGGATTAGTGTTATCTCAAGGGGGAGTGGGGGTGGCAACAAGTACATATAAAAATATATACAGCATAAATATAGAACGAATATACAAATACATTAAAGTAGTTAAATACAGAGTAGAGAGGGAGGAAGGGTTGCAGAAGATGGTGCTTGAACTGTGTCTTAAAGAAAGACAGGAATTTTGTTAGGGAACGATAAGGAGGGAGCACATTCCAAATACGTAAGATGAACAATGAAAGAGATAGAATGATAGATACAATTAACAAAGACAAGGGAATAATGCCCAATAAGTCTGAATAGTTTGGGGCCATGTTGTTGCTTTCAAAGCTATAGAGAGAAGAGTTGGAGAGTGATATGATCAGATCCATAACAAAAAGAAAGGCATTTTTGCAGAGATGTGTAGGATTAATTGGAGAGATTTGAGACATGAGGCTGGGAGACCAATAAGTGAGATGTGGCAAAAATTTAGTGAGAGATAATGAAGGACTGAATTCTGAATTAGAGTGGTAGTTGTGTGAGTAGACAGAAAGGGCTAGATACAAAGATGTTTAAAAAGATAGCACTGGCAAGCTCTGGCAAATTATTGAACTTGTTAGGTGAGGGAGAAGGAGGTGTCCAAAAGAATGGCAAACCCTGGAAACAAAAAAAGAGATTGACAGAAAAAAAAGAGATGTGGGTGACCAACAGGAAGAAGAAGAAAGAAGGCAGAAGAAGAAAGAAAGGAGGGAAGAGGAGAAAAAAGATGAAGGGAAGGAAGGAAAAAGGGAAGGAGGAAGAAGAGGGGAAGGAGGAGGGGGAAGGTTTGTACAAAAAAGTAGTTTGGTATTTTCTTTTCTTAATTTTTGAGAATAATGTATAAGGTATAGGTAATTAATTGTTCTTTAAAACTTTGAAAGAATTCTCTTGTAAATCCATCTGGGCCAAGGTTGTTATTTTGTTCTGTCTCCTCCAAATCCCTCTGATAGTTCCTTTCCAGCTAATTCACTTTTCTTTTGTAACTGGATTAAGATTTCCCTTTGACTTCATGTTAATTTGGACAGTTCATTTTTTTGAAGAAGACCCTTTATTTTTAAATTCTCAGTTTTGCTGACATGGCACTCTGTATATATAGTAAGTCTATGAATTGTTTCATCTGCTTTTATTTTACACTATTCATTAAGAAAGTTGGAGTTATTTTAGTTTTATCAGTTCTATAGACTTTTTTATTTTTGAATTTAGTCAATTCTCTAATTTTCAACTTTTCCTCTTTTGTGCCTATCTTTTTTTTGTTGAGCTCCTATTTTTCTAAAAAAATCATATGTTCAGTTCATTAATCCTCTCTTTTTCTATTCAGTTTGATGTATGATCTCAGGGATATAATTTTCTCTTTGAAGACTGCTTTAGCAACATCTCAGAGATTTTGTTTTATTTGGTATGTTCATTCTCTTAATGATAATTAATTGTTTGCATAATTTCTTATTTGGCCAAATTATTTTTCAGAATATCACTATTAAGTCTCACTTTAGGTCTTCATTCTTACTTGTGCTCCCCATATTGCTATTTTATTATGTTATGGTCTGCAGAAGTTGGGAAATTTCATGGAAATAGTGTTTATTTCTCAAATTCCTTTGGAAAGAATCTGTTACTCCTTAGTGACCATTCCTAGATTAGAAAGGTTATAAGCAGAAGGGAATTTGGAGATCTGGCCGAATCCCTTTATTATTATTATTTTAACAAATGAAGAAATTAAGCACTCCAAAACTTAATTTGTTAAAGGATTGTACAGTGATCTAATAACAGAATTGGGATTCTATACTGGATCCTCTAAGAATGTCATACTAGAGAGAGTACTGGATTTGGAATCAGTCAAAGCAAGTAAGGTTAAATGAAGCCTTAAGTATACCAATGGGATAAGCACAGAAAAATATGGAAAATGTGGGTTAATTAGTTCAAGCTCATCATGCTCTCAGGATGGGAGAATGGGGTAGTTTTTCTCTTTTATTTTGGTCTTGAGTGAAAATTAGATAGTTATGGTGCTGATCTAAAAATCTTATCTACTAGGATGCAAAATAAAACACTACCTAATTAAGCACTTACTATGTACCAGATATAGTACTAGGCACAGAGGATACAAATAGAAATGTATTTATGTCATTTTTAGACCAGGTTATTCTAAATCTTCACTTCAATGATACAGAACCTCTCATTTTGACGGTATGTCTTCAAGATAAACTCCAAAGGAGAAAAAAAAATCTGAAAAAAAAGAGCTGACAGCAATTTTCACTTGGTAGAAGACAACACTTTTCAAAAAGGTGAAATTTGTAGTGACAGTAATATAATGAGGGATTTCCCTTCATATCACTTAGTTCACATACTGCTGAAATTCTTCTATGAAATGAATAGTCTCAGGTTAATATAAAATATTTGGATATTCTAGTAAAGAAACTCTCAGTGGAACATGCATCTGATTCATTAACCCTAATCTGCAGAGGCCATAATGGAATTTCAAACAAACATGCAACTTAACACTATCTTTTGAACATATTGACACAGATAAGAAACCAATATAAGGTACACTTTCATATCTAAAGTAATGCTAGATATATTCAGTGGATGTTCACACATATGCCACAGTGAGCAGTAAATTAACAATTGGCCCAAATAGACCAATTGTATACTGATAAAAATAAGAAATCTCTATATAAAATAAACAGAAGTTACAACCACTCAGAAAGTCAAAAAATAAAAATCTCTAGAGGAAAAGAAAATGTTGAGGCCTTTGCTCTGATACTACAAGTCTTTATATGTTCATTGCTAAAAACAGAATAGATGAATTTTTAGAATAAAAAAACCACTGCCAATTAAAGGATGGTGGGTAAAAACCATTAAAACAAACAAATAAAAAACACCCTTTAGTTTCCTGAAATAAAACCATGCCACTTGTTCAAAGTTTTTGAACACTCCTCATTTTCAATGTACTTTATATAAGTTCTAGATATTCCATACCTTATGAAAGAGAGCAGAGGAACTTTTAAATACTTTGTGGTTACCAGAATCAATATTATGCTTTAGGGGGAAAGGAAATAATCTAAGAATATTCCATGTGTAATAGGGATGGACTGGCCCACTGGGGCCAATCCTTGTAGTGTGCGTAGATGTTCCCTGCCTAGTTCAAGCAGTGTAATATAGGCTATTCTCCTGATTGTAAGGTCTAATATCAGAGTGAAATAAAACTTATAGGTCATTCAACAGTTAATAAAGATTTAAGTCATAGCAAAGAAAGTATACTTGACAACGATATAGCACTTAGCTCAGATAGATTCAGTTCCACCTTGGGAAAAGGGTCTTCCAGGAAAAAATGGTCTTCTAGTACTAAGAGTGGGAGATACTCTTTGCCTGATGTATTCTCTACATATGTTTCTCATTACCACTGTACCTTCATTTAAAGCCCACTCTTCTCAAAGTTACTGTGTATATATGTGTTGGGGGGGGGAATCATTCCTTGGTTCATGTAAATACTGTTCTCACTATGCTTTTTCAGTAAATCTCTTTTCTTTAAAAAAAAATTCATCACACAGTAACAAGGATTAGACTAGAGACTTAGTTGAAGAAAAAATAAAAACATCCAAAGAGAAGGAAAATGGTCTTTCATACAGGATCCTTTACAGAAAAAAGAACGTGAATAAGATAGGTCATGAGGAAGGGGAAAAGATACACACACAGACACACACACACACACACACACACACACAATGAAAGGAAGGAAGTCTGGGAAGCCAGGTTAAGACTTGTGGCTAGTCATTCAAATATTATTATTTGAAGAATAAAGGTATTCTTCAAAGGTTTCAGGTTTACAGCTCAGGTTTCTAGAGTTTTTCAGGTTTTATCTAGAGCTCAGCAATAGGTGTGTTTGATGAAGTTTTCAATGTTGAGTTCTACCTGCAGACTCTGGATAGGTAGTAGTATGACCTTGACATCATACAGAGTTGACTACTTGTCTTTGAGTTTGTCCAAGCAGCTATTGCCTTGGGTATCCACAATGGGTTAGTAACAAGTGAACAAGGGGTAACAAATTTCACAGTGAGAGCATTATGTGGGTAGATGCTGGGGAACTCCATGGAGGTGTGTTCCTCAGTTTTTCCTATACTGTCTCAGCTGCCCAAGAGATGGTCCCAACCCATTTGAAGAGATGGTCAGACTCTGGGAAGGCAGAAATTCCTTGATCTCTAGACATCATTAGAGTCATTAATTTCTGCTATAACCTCTTGCCCATGAACCCACTGGCTGCGTCTGCCTCAGACTTGACCTCTGATAAAGGTGGTGTTCTAGGAGGTCACTGGGGACAGGATATAAAGGAAGTGAAATACCTAGGCAGCAAATGTCATAAATCCCTTTTCTTAAAACTATCAGAATCAAGTTGATTGCTGATAGGGAGAACACCAGTGGAGGCTCAGGAGTTATAGGGCTAAACAGTAAAGCCCTTAGCATTAACTTTGTAATCCTGAGTTAGAGTAGTAACCACCCTTCTAAAAACTCAATCTGCTATTTCAAGTACAGTTTGAAGAAGTGGGTCAGAGAGGGAGCTATACATGGTAGATGATGGAAATTTTATTTGTTTTGAAGCAGTAGTCAAAAGGGGATATAAGTACCACTCTAAGTGATATTTTTTTTATATCTGATAATGAGCTCCAAATACCAATACTTAGATACACATTTTATTAATTCAGTATTCAGAACTGTGATCATGGCTTCATAAAAACACTGCACTGAGGAGCAGAGATGAAATTCTTTACTCCTTTAGAATTTCTTAGCAACTCCTGGGGTCAATAGATTTAAGTGTAAGGGACACCTTTAAGCACTGTAAAGCTCATGAAGGTAAATACTATTCACATTGTTCTAGTGTTTGTATCCAATAGTCTCCATGTAAAAGTGACTATCTAGAGCTATGGAATTCAAAGGTGCATTAACTTGGTAAAATTAACAGGTTATCATTGGTACAGTTCATTAAACAGTAATTCTATACAAACCTACAAAAAATGATAGATAAATACATAGATACCTATATGCACATATTTATACATATATATGTATAAATGATGACTATTTTAAAATGTTAAGATAAATATGAAACCAGATTCTCTCAGTGATCAGTTCCAATATAGTTGGGTATAATTAGGCCTCAAACACTTACTAGCTGTGAGACCCTGGGTAAGTAATTTAATCTCTTTTTGCCTCAGTTTCCTCATCTGTAAAATGAGCACCTACCCTCTAGGGTTGTTATGAGGATCAGATGAGAAATTTGCCTGGCACATAGAAAGTACAATATAAATGTTAGCTGCTGCTGCTTCTGCTACTTCTACTCCTATTTTCTCTTGAGATATTGAAGCGGCAATAAAAATATTATCTTACATTTATATAGCACTTAATCATTCACAAATTGCTTCCATATCCACGTTCTCATTTGATCTCCTATTTTACATTAGAGAAAAAATTTCAAGCACACTATTGCCAGCAAGTGGCAGAATGGAGATCTAAATTCAAATTTTCTGACTCTAAGATCAATGGTAAGTAGAATAATAATTTACTAGCTGCTACATAATTACCTGGGAGAATTAATAGGATAGGGAATAGGGACTGCACCTGTGATTTTTCTCATATGAGCAGCTCCTGGATGAGTGAACTCCCTACAGTAATACAGTTTGCCCACTTCTCTGCAACTTTTAGTCTTAGAGAGTTGCCTAGAATACTGAGAGGGAGATGATATAGACTAAAAATTTACCAGAAATCCTAGAGCATCAGTTTAGGAAAAAATCAGGTTCAAAATGTTTCCAAATATTTGTATTGAACATGTAGAAATGCTGAGTGAGAACTAATTAACAAGCAAAATTATCCAGTCTTGGAGTGGCTAGATGACACAGAGCACTGGCCCTGGAGTTAGGAGGACCTGAGTTCAAATTCGGCCTCAGACACTTAACACTCACTAGTTGTGTGACCTTGGGCAAGTCATTTAACCCCAATTGCCTTACTTTCCCCCCTCCAAAAAGAAAAAAAAAATATATCCAGTCTTGAAAAAATTACATCGGGATGGCCAGGTAGCACAGTGAGTAAGAGTACTAGTCCCAGTGTCAGGATGACCTGGGGGATCGAATCCGGGCTCAGACACTTAGCACCCACACAGAAACACCTGGCCGTGTAACCTTGAGCAAGTTACTTAACCCCAATTGCTTTAAAAAAAATTATATCATAGAATCTCAGGGCTAGAAGGAAACAAAGAAGACAGCCCGATTTATAACTAAGAATCCTCTTAAGACCATTCCAAAAAATCAAATGTATTGACAATTCCACTAAGTGATCTGTCTCTTTACAGATGTGGGAAAGATTCTGGGATTAGAACAGTTTTATGCAATCAGTGAGCACAAGCACACTGCTAGGTTTGTGACTTACAGTACAGCTATAGGGATCCCTTCATGGCAGTGACTATACTCAGATCCTCTCCCCCTTCCCTCTCACTTTGTAAGAGGCAATGCACAGTGATTCTGTCTAGCAATAGTAAGAAAAAAAGAAAAGGCAAAGATTTAAGGAAGGAGAGATGAAGCACTCAGTCACAGTCTAGAAGGGCATTAGTGTTACACCTGAGGAACATAAAACTGGATCCCCCGTTGAAGTCAGTTCTCTCTGTCTTTTCAGTAGTTACTTGGGGTATCTCTGATGACCCCAATATCTCTCAATGGGAGGACAGTGAAGACACTTAGTAACCGCCTCAGAGATCTTTGCAGCAGTGATAAAGGAAGAGCAAAAGAAGACGACTCCTAAAGATCCATCAATCCTAAAAGACCAGAAGAGATGAGAATTAATGAGGAGGACAAAGCAAAGAAAAACTTCTGGGGAAAGAGTGGAACGCAAAAAAGTTTATTAAAATGAGATGGTGGAGAGGAAGAGGGGTGGGAATATTCACTATCTGTATAACTAGGCATAAACGAGAAGGGTCAAAAGACAGATAGAAAGAGAACAGGAAATAAACAGAAGTTAGTTTAAGTAAATTCAAAGATGGGATAAAGGCAGGCAAACAAAAACAGGCAAAGAGGAACACTGGTGTCAACTGAATAGCATTGTATAAGCAAAACTACTATGAGGGAGTAATAACTGACTTAATAGAAACCGCCTAACAACTCTAACTTAATACGAGAATGAATTAAATATGACAATAAATTGAAAGAAGAGCAGAATGGATAAGAAAACAAAAAGCCAATAACGTTACACGTTAGAAATATATTTCAAAATAATATGAATTAAAAATGAAAGTCTAGAATAAAATTTAGTATGCATCAGGTGGTTCTAAAAATTAGGCTTTGAAATCATGTGATCAGAGAATGTAAAAATTAAAATTATCAAATATCAAGAGAGGAAACAAAACAGGACAATTATATTGGGTTTAATAGACAATGAACCAATAATAGTTCCCAATATATATGTACAAAGTTTATCAAGTGTCTGTGATGTTCCAGGCACTAGACAAAGTGACAGAAGTAGCATAGCATCAAAATTCATAAAGAAAAATTAAACTGCACAACTCTAGACAATAACACAATAATTATGACAGTGTTCCTTTCTAACAAACCTAACAGAAAGATAAAATTTAAAACATAAAACTGAACAAACTGTTAGAGAAATTAGATAAGAATTATAACATCTTTTGAATGGGAATACAAAATAATATAAATGTTTTTCAGAACAATATGATACAAAAACAGTCCATGTGTTAAGAAGGTATAGAAATTATAACTAAATGTTAAAAAAATGGAATACTAAACTCATCTTTGCTGGTCTCAACTGACATCCAAATCCTTAAGTTCCTCTTCCTCTATAAAGAAGTCCTCAACTATAATATCTTATTCTCTCATATCATTAAATATACCATACAACTGATCATTTAAGTATAAAATGTCTTGAATTGTTCACTATTGTGAATATTAGGCTTATTTAGCCTTTCCTCACAATGAGATCAAGTTTATCAAAGGGATACAGTTGATACCTTTCTATTTCCACAGATAATCTAGTAAAACATATTGTACATATTCAGTAATAGTGCTAATAATTCAGTAGCCCAAAGCAACATAATTCCCCTCACCACCAGCCAATACTGAATGGACAAAAGTGTCTTCTTAGAACTAAAAATGGGAATGAAGGAGGAGTCTGCTAGCTCAGCTTGGGTTCAACATGTAGTTTTCAAAATGGATTTTTCTCTTAGGTACAGAGTTTGGGAATTTCATATTGCAAATTTCACCCCAAATTAAGCAAATTTTCAATGTACTGTGGGGAATAATGGGTCTTATATTTTGCCACAGGCACTGCCATAAAGAAATAGGTCCTTAGTTATACTATTTTTTTTGTTTCTTATACCACTTGATTTATTTCCTTAAAGGAATTAGTTAATAAAAACATTTAAAGTACTGTGACACCTATTATAACAGAATAATGTTATGCAGATTTAGATTTATCCCAAATATCCCTTCTGAAGCATAATTACGTATAATAAAAATATACATAGTAACAAGCATATTGGTGCATGACATTCTGGTCCTCTGACATTATTAAAAAACAAAGTATTCTGTTAAATTTTATATGGCATGCATGACTGAAATCATCACTCCCCAAATTCCTCCGTACTCATTTTTTTTTTTTTACTCAACCATACACACTACAAAAGACTGAGGGGTTAACCTATGTGGTCAAGTCATTTTACAATTTGAGCAGAAGTGCATCTCAGAGTGATTTCAACCTATCAAAAGAGGTTGCAGACGAATTCAAACAATTCAGAGGATACAACATATAGCAAATGGGCAAGATACTGTCAATGTAACAACTGAAACAAAGGGAAGACTTTGATTATCTCTCTTTCCAGTTCTAAATCATGTGATTTTAGTAAGTAGCATATATGGAGTGGTAAGCTAATGGTAGGCTCAGAAACAAAACATGATACCACAGAATCATAGATTTAGGGCCAGGAGAAACCTTTGGAGATCACTGAGTCCAACCCCCTCATTTTCCAAATAAGGAAAGGGTGACTGAACTTGCCTTTATTCATTCTATCACTACTGTTTCTTCCCTGCCCTAGTTTCACCTCAGGATTTAGAATCCAGAGCATTTTCTCTAGGAAGGGTTTCTGGATATACCTTTCAACCTTCCACAGAATAAATACCCAATATATTATTTTTGAGTAAACAATCTTTTATAAATACATGCCGAATAACAGATGACCCTACAGAACTGCCTAACTAAAAAGTTCTTAGGCTTACTAAGCCAATGCGTTGAAGTTTATTCAATGGGACATTTAAAAAGTGTGAAGACTGGTGCCATTTATGTTAAAAGCCACCTGGAAAGGCCCCCAAAATATACCTTGTATTATTTAGTGGAAAAAATTACTCTAATGTATAATATACAGTTAAACCACTAATCACAGAATTTAGTACTGAAAGTAATCTTTGCAAACATTTGGCACAACCTATACCCAAAAAAGGAATCCCCATTACAATATATACCTAGTGGTTTGTGGTGTACTAAGAAATATTTAACAACTGGCTCTCTGGGAAAAACAACCACCACACAATATATGCACACCACACTTAAATTTAATCTGCAGTATTTCCATCTTATCCATCACTCTTTAGTCTAGACAATAAACAAAAACACTGACTTGGAATGTCTGACAATTTCTGAGGCATAAATACTTAAAATGAAATAATTGGCTCTTGACCACTGGTTCAAGCTGGCTCCAGTGAGCTCACAAATAGATCCAACAAGAGTCATAGCCCTTCCTCATATGTGATGCTCAGAAATGAACATAACAATACACATGAGGTTTTACCAGGACAGACTAGAAAAAGATTGTGTATAAGTCTTAACCTTATAAGAAGCTAAAAGTGATTTTCAATAATATTCTGAGCATAACAGAACTTCAGAGTTGGAAGGGACTTCAAGGGCCAACATACCTGATAAAAAAACTGCCTCTTGCAATTTGACCATCAATCAGTGAGAAACCATACCTCATATTAAAGTAGCCCATTCCTCTTTAGATAGCTCTAATTAAGAGCTCACTGTTCCTTATTCCAATGGCTTTGTAAGCTCATCAGTGTGGATGGTTACTTTTACAATGCAGAATGAAACCAACCTGTCTCCATCCTAGGTAGCTTGTCCATGGCCTCCCATAATTCTATCATGGATGAAGGGGGAGGAGGGGACATCATGAATTGTAGTCAGGCTCACTGGTCTTGTAGTCTCTAGTCTAGTCACTACCCTCCTCCCTTTTCTGAATTTTGGTGCAACACATGCCCTTCAATCCTGTGGATTCTCTCTTTTTCAAATATCATTGACAAAGCTTTAGAAATCACATATGCCAGTTTAATTTATTAATTTTCACCCATTATAGGTTCATCTCAGGGGTTTAGCTGGGTTTAGCTTGGCATCCAACACTTTATATAGTACCTGGCATACAATAGGCACTTGATAAATGTTAATTTGTTAATCTGGGCCAGGTGACCTGAAGGCTTTATAGTCAAAAGGAGATGCTCACTTTCTCTCATGTTACATATTTTGGGTATTAAAACTCTCAATTTATTTTAATTATGTCCTTTCAAGTCCAGAAATCACTCTTTTTTGAAAAAAAAGAAGAAAAAATAATAACTGAATGGTTCTAGTATCATGTTTAATTTATTCTAAGCAACAGTTTTAGCCTTTCTTTTATCCTACCTCTTGCCCACATATAGTTTAAGAAAACAACATGTATTGTTCTCAGATTTTACTTTTTAAGGATTTGTTTTCTTTAGTGGATCTTCATCTCCTCTTTTTCATTTGGCCAATTTTACTTTTTAAGCAGTTGTTTTCTTTCTCCAAGCTGTTGACCCTTTTTTTCATAATTCTCTTGAATCACTCTCCTTTCTTTTCCTAATTGCAAATAATATGATGGTATACCTTTAAAAATTAATCAATGAAGAAGATTCTTGAGATGATTAAGTTTCAGTAAGCAGAATACAAAATAAATTTTAAAACAACATTTCTATAAAATGCTAACAAAAACAAAGAATAATATAAGGAAATTTCAATTTAATATAGCTACAAAATGTATAATATGTGGGAATGAGGCAACTGGGACACATACAATTTTTCTATAAATATAACTAGAAAATGCTATATATTGAAATCAAGGGAAAAATTCACTGTTCATGGTTGGGCTATACCAATAAAATAAGAAATGCCAATCCTACTTAATTTACATGTTGAATGCTATACTAGTAAAATTGTCACAGTGATATAATAAGACTAGACAAAACAATAACAAAATATTCTTAGGAGAAAATATTTAAACTCTCAAGGGAAATTATGATGGAAAAATACATAAGAAAGAGACATAGCATTGCCAAATCTCAAACTACACTGTAATGTATTAATCATCAAAACTATTGAGTACTAGTTTTAAAAAGCAGAAAAGTAGATCAGTGGAACAGACTAGATAAGAAACAGAAGCAGCTGAAAACAGTAGTCTAATGTTTAGTAAACCCCAGAATATAAACAATCTGGAATGGAAAATATTCAGCAAGGACAGCCTTGAACAAAAGTCTGTTCCATATGTGGTAGATTGTAAATAAAAATACATCTAGCAATTAGGAGATTTTATGCAAAAAAAAATGAAGCATTCAGGAGAACAGGTTTCCTACTGATGTTGTCTTGACTCTTTTAGCTCCCAAAGACTATATATGTTATACACTAGACTGATAAATTCATCTAGGCTTATCTTTGGAGCAAGACTTGTTTCTGATATTCTGGAGTGCTGAAATAGGAAGGAAAAACACATCTATTCTTTGATCTGCTGTGGTAATATGAAGCATCCCTGGGAAAATGGAAGTTGAGACATAGTCCTAGTTAGCTTGGACAAGTCCAAACCCATCTAGGCCTCAGTTTCCTCCACTGTATAATAAAAAGGGAAATAGCCAGGATGGATGGACTAAATTATATTAATAATAATAATAAGGACATAAAGAAGGCAAGTGGTTGACAAAGGAGAAAATTAATTACCAAAATTTATGTAGCATATTGCAAAATACTGTACCTACATTATCACATTTCACTTTTATAACAAGGCTGTGAAGCAAATACTAAAGGTATTATTATCCCATTTTACAAAGGTTAAATGACTTGTCCTTGTCTCATAGTTTTAAAAGAAGATTTTAAACTCAGGCCTCGCCTGACTCCAAACACAACCATTTTCTAACATGCCTAATTGTTCATCTCTAAGGTCCTTTCTAGCATTAATATTCTATAATTCTATTAGTAACCAAGATTAGTATCAGTCTTTGCACTAGAAGGCACAAGTGTGCCTTCTATTTATGCAGTCTATTAATATCACAGTGCTCTAACCTGACATCCTGAGAAGTCTACGTAGCTTTAGATTCAAAATTATGCACAATAATGTTCCAGAATCTCTAACCATAGAATATCCCCTTTTAGATATTGTTATTAGATCAAATGATCTCTTATCTCATGCACACACAAAAGAACATTTTTTCCTTGAAATATAAAGTATCAACAAGCAAATTAGAGGCAACTTAGAACAAACAAACAACAACAAAAAAACCACTATTGCTTCATATTAACACAAAAATGCCTTCTTCAATCCCAGGTGAAATTTCATCTCCTCCACATTCCCCATTCTGCATTCATGAAATAAGGAATGAAAGTAAGCAGTTTTGTTGCCTTGTCCTTAATCTCAAACTCTCCCAATTCTGTGGGGAAAGAAGTAGTTCAATCACTCACCAAAGATCACCAAAAAAACATGCTGCAATTTCTTGGGTCCTTAACCATGGAAAACTTGACTGATAGATTCAATGCCTTAGTGAATAATTTTGCCTGCTCCTAGACTGCCTATCTCCACTACTTCTTAACAAGAACAATAGGTCTGAATTTCAGCAAATTAAAGAATTTCTCTGCAAACATTTGGGTCCATAAGAAAGGTCTTTGAGAGACCAATCCCCCACCCCCAATACACACCATGTTCTCTCTAGACTGAGGGTGGGGAACCTGGTCTAGACCTTTTCCCTTCCTCTAGGCCATTCAATTCCTTTTTTTTTAAGGAAGTCCTCATGGCATGTGCCTCATGTAAAGCCCCCTGAAAAGGCTCATTTGGGATCCTTTCCAAACGAGCATACTCTTTACCTTCTGGGAAGTAGTTCAGAGTCTTTGCCTACCTGTACATAAGTCTCCCCTTTAAATGTTGTGAAAGACATGAATAATTTGATTTTTTTTCTTCATACATTCACGCAATCAATATTTATTCAGCTTTTATTTGTTCAAAGAACAGCACTGGGTACTCAGAGAAATATAAAATTCAAAAAAGTTCCTGTCGTCATGTCGTCTAATATTGGGTAGTCACAAAAACAGATGATTATCTTACATAGGTACATTTGATGACACGTTAAAAACAAGTAAAGAGGGAAAATCATTACTTAATAGGAGAATAAGTTTCATGGAAGGGATGGTGTCTTAGGCTATAAAGGGTATGCCAATAACTTATACAGGTACTGCCTTCTCAACAGTCACAGCAGTCCCAGAAAAGAAAATGTTATTATTGCCAAAGACCTTGGAACCAAGTGATTCAACATCAGAATCTTTTATGATATTATTAATAGAAATGATACTAAGACCAATTATTCCTATCTGCTTTGACACTGAACCCTTAGGACCACTAGGCCTTTCCATCTGACTTGTAACTGAAACCTCTTCTGTCTCTTTTCATTAGAATGAAAGTTCTTATTTGTTATCTCCCATTATCAGAATACAACTCCTTGAGAAGAGGGAGAGAGTGTTTTACTTTCCTTTTTGTATGCCCAGAACTAAGGGCAGTGCTTTGCACACAGTTAGCATTTAATAAATTAGTTTTCATCCATTCAAAAGGTAAAGGGGGGGGACAGCCCTCACTCAAATTAAAGTCAACTGCAAGTCAGGTCATCATCTCCCTGAGGTCATAGTTCTCTTCAAGAAGGAAGGACAGATCACAGCAAAGGGGGAAGGAAATGGTAGTGGAGGAGGGAGGCAGAACAGTTACCAAGAAGAGAGAACAGCAAGAGCAAAGGTAAAGAAGGAAGAAAAATGCAATTAATTGCGCACACACACACTTACTTGGTTTATGAAGTAAAGCACTGCCCTGGAGGCCCTCCATTAAAAAAAAAAAAGGTGCTTCTCATGACCCCAGAGATTCCATGATTGATGCAACCACAGAAGTGATTCTGTTAGACAATATTTCTTGAGATATAAAACAAGAAGATACTGCTCCTTTAATTCACCCTATGACTCAATCACAATAAGAAGTCTCTGTACTTTTGTCTCTTTTCCAAATAGTGTTCACTCCACCCAGCTCCCTTCATATTATTACACACATGACTTATTTTATAAGAGGCATAACAGGAAAATGTAATATAACTCAGAATTTTGTTTTAGAACTGTTTAATAATTTTATTTATTGAACATGAAACATAAGATCATGTAGAGTCCTTTGTTGGGCTAATCCTCCAATTTGCACTTGTATTAGGGTGCCCCAGAGGAAAACTGTTACCTCAGATTCTAGGGGTAACTCTATGGGTGACTATTTCTAACACTACAGTTAGCCAGTATCTGCACTACTCCCATAAGCCTAGGATTCTCTTTCCTATCAATACACACAGTCATGGTAAAAGTAATCTCCAACTTAGAGTGCAGTAGTGATGAGGTATAAATGGAGAATACAGCTATAACTAAAGTAATTCAGCTCCTGAAAGTGCTGGACTTGGAAGGCCTGTCTCTTTTAAGAGAGTTCTTATACAGCTCTCTTTGGGTTCAGTCTTTGCTGAGCAGGTTACTCAGCTGAGTTCCCAGGGTCTACTCTCCATTGGCCAACTCTCCCTTTTCTGCTGCCAGGAGTCACATTCCTTTAAGTTGCTTTTGTCCTTTAGAGATTATCTCTCTATATCCATGTCTGGAGTATTTGTCTCTGTTCCCCACTGGATGTAGTGTCTCCTATTTGCCAAATAGTTACCATTCAAAGACATTCCCTCTTTCCCTACCCCAATCCCAATTCCAGCTGCACAGTTTGCTCCCAATTGAAAATCTCTTTCACTTTATCCTAGCTGAAATTCATCCGAGGATCTCCAAGTCTCCAAAGGTATGGCTAATTTGTTTAACCAATCACTGTTCTGTTCTTGACTCAAGCTGAAGGGTATTTGTAGCTTTTCAAGGGATTAAAGCATAGACTATAGTTTAAAGCCTTATTAACACCTTGTGACTACATTCCCCGCCTTTTGTGACTACATCAATTGATAGGGGGTAAGGGGAGTCAGGGTGATGAGGACAGTGGAAATCCCCTCTCTATTCATAATACTTTCCCTCCATAGGTGAAGGAAATCTCTCTTTTTATTTTGAGATAACTAATTTAGAAATAGGATCTCTCTTTTAAGGAAACATAATTTCATGCCCCAAGTTCAAATAAATACTTACTAAAAATATAGCACATACAAAACATTCTAAGAGATGTAGTAATATATCCTTGGCTTCCTTGAGACAACATAAATACATTAACCTTTGACTAGTAAAATCAGGATAAAAGTGGGGTGGCTAGACCAGTGAATAGAGCACCCACCCTGGAGTCAGGAGGACCTGAGTTCAAATTTGACCTCAGACACTTAACATTTACTAGCCATGTGACCTTGAGCAAGTCACTTAACCCCAACTGCCCTGCCTTCCCCCCTCCAAAAAAAAGGAAAAGAAAAGAAAAAGAAATCAGGATAAAAGATGCCAAAATGTATAGATTCTAGCTACTTTTCTTTCACTGTTATGGAGAAGCTTTAGGCTGACAGAGCAATTTATTTTATTGCTTTCTTCCCTATGAATTATATCATATTTATCTCTGTTCTATATTTTCTCACCTAAAAGTATTAAATTTTCGAATAACAAATGTTATTTTCCAAAGACAAGGTCAAAAGTCTCTACACACACACATACACACACACACACACACACACACACACACTTTTTTTTTAAGCAATAGGGGTTAACTAACTTGCTCAAGGTTACACGGCCAGTTATTTCTGGGTGTAGTGCTAAGTATCTGAGCCCAGATTTGATCCCCAGGTCATCCTGACCCTGGAGCTGGTGCTCTTACTCGCTGAGCCACCTGGCCGCCCCAACACATACACACTTCTAACCCTGCAGAACAGATAACCTCTAGATGTCACTGTAATTATTGATTTATCTCTTACTGAGGGGATAGAAATGGCTACAGGGCACAGGAAACAAATTTACTAATAAAGGATGTCCAGCAAAAATATACACCCTAAATCAAAATCTTCACTCTCAATTTTATCAATGCCTCCACAGTCCTGTATTTCTAAAACATGTGGGGAAAAAAATCCAGGTCAGACTTTACTGGAATATAAATACTAACCACCAATGCCTCTATGTCATAGATCTTAGCCTTGAATAAGACCCATCTGCCATTACCATCTCAATCTGTTTGCATTGTTTTCAGTCTTTTTTCTTGGCATGTAAGCTATGTAATTGGGGGGCTTTGTGCCATTCAGTTAGTATGTGAGTAAGGAAGCAGAAATAAGAAATAGAAACCTTCATTTTAAAATTTTCTTATCTTTCTGGACATATAAAAAACAATTCAGCTTTACATGAATAAATTTGGACAGAATTTTAGTTGGATTTCTTTTTTAAAAGTAGCAACTGGTAGCAAGATAAACTTATATTCTCCATATAATCATATACTAGGGATACACACTTTCAAGGCTTCAATAGTTTAATTCTCATTAAACCAAAGAGCAGCTTTATTCTCAGCTTGGTAGTAAGTAAGGTTCTGGCACAAGCAAAGAGAGCCATTCTTCAGGCCCCCTCAGGGGAAGCTCATATTGCTATGAGGTTGACTGCCAACATTGCTAGTTACGTTGCTTTGACTCAAAGAATCACAGCAAGACTAAATCTTTCAGTGAGACTTTTCTATATTAATCATGAAAAAAGTGATGAAAAATTCCCTTCCTTTTACCCTTTCTCTGCAGCAATAAAAAAAATCAAGAAAATCAAGAGAAAATAAACTATATCTGATGAAGGTGGGGGTTCTAAAAATCAACATTAAATCATGTAATACTTATTAGTTAGCTGTCAGATAAATTTTATATAGAGTTTTGGGATGGTTCCTGGAGAAGTTACAGGATAAAACGACTATACAAAGTTATTAATACAGCACATACCACATTGATCCTGGATACTTCTATCAGGAAGTCATAAACAATATAGGGAAACTGTGAACAGGAGAGCTAGAGGGTCAATGACAGAGATAAATGTCTTACTATCAACATAATATGCTCTACTTTTCTTCTTTAGAAAGACCTGTAATCTAACCATCTTTGCTCCTGTCACAGCACAATGAAAATAAAGATGTTCAATTTCAAAAATGCCTTCTAGTTAATTTCATAATGCTTTCCAATTAAAAAGGCTTGAACGTTCAATCTTAGGATGCTTTATACCTCTCAATGACACCCAACTAAATTCCTGAAATGCTGTTAGTGGCTCATCACCTGTAGCAAAGGGAAGAATAATTATAAGAGAGAAGTAGAACTGGAATTGGGTAATCAATTTTAAATACTGATCCATAAAATTAAGTAAAGAAGAGCTTACATTTGGGAAACTTTTTCTCTTTCAAATGTCTGTTCTAAAACAAAATAGTTTCATTTTAAAAGATATTACTTTTCAGCTAAGACACTGTCTTTAGTACATTGTAGAGACGTCCAAACAGTAGGCAATATTGATGGTAATCTTTGGTATAATTACACATTCTGAGGTAAAACTTTACTAACCTCAACTAAGATTACAGGATATTTTTCTGATCAATGTCAGACTGTTATGACCAGATGTTTCCTTTCCCTTTCCATCTTTTTTAAAAATGAAATGTTTCTGTCTTTTGTGCAGTACTCGTAATACATAACCGAGAATGTTAATTCATTAAAACAATAACAAAAAAAAACCTAATGATCCTTTCTCACATACTTAATGTTATTTCTACTCAACAACTTCCCTCACTCTACTCCCCACCTAACCATGCTCTCCTCCTCTCTGCCTCACCCCCAACTATGGAAATCCATGTAATATTAGAGTATGCCTTGCCTTACTTCCCATAAGAGAGATGTCAACAAGCAATTACAAACAACAGCAAGCAACAGGTAAGGGTCTACTATGAGGCAGGCATTGTGCCAATAAGTACTGAGGATACAAAGAGAGTAAAAAAGAAAACATCAACAATCCCTCACAAGGAGCTCCCAATCTGATGATAGATACAACATGCCAACCACTTTATACAAACAAGATATATACAGAATGATTTAGAGATGGAGTCACGGGGAAGGCACTAAGGTTAAGGAGGACCTAAAAAGGCTTCTTGCAGAATTTGGGACTTTAGCTGAGACTTCAAAGAAGCCAGGAGGTGAAGAAAAGGAAGGAGAAAGTTCTAAGCATGCAGAATAGCAAGTAAAAATACCTGGAGTCAGGAAACAAAGCATCAGCAAGGAGAACAGCGTGACCAGATCAAAATGTACAAGGAGGAGCTTAGTTATGTGAATGAAAAGGTAGGAAGGATCAAGGTCATGAAGGGGTTTAAAAGCAGAGGAGAAGATACTTATAGTTTTAAATTGCAGATCCTATTAGTAGGAAGTGGTGACAATTTAAGGGCAATGAAATCCATACCTGCTCATCATATTGTAAAAAGAGAACATATATCCCTACCCAAGATATTTATCATTTGTAATTTTGTGCACCTCCACTGACACTCATTTTATCCAAGAGAATTATTACCTTATACAGTACAAATAATATTTTTCATTACAAGTTACATTTCATTAGAAGTAAAATTTTTCATCTGTTTGTTGTCTTCCATTTTCTGCTTTAAATACTCTCAGAATGATCTGATTTAATTGGGCCTACTGACAACCTTTCTATAGTTTCTCCCATCAATTTGCACTATTATTATTATGCATTCCAAATTTGGGGGATCTTTTCTAGAAAAAGAAAAGCAAGTCTCCTTAGACTTAAGTTTCATTTATATAGAGATTATCAAATAAGGAGAGAGAGGAGGGGAAAAGAGATTCTAAGAAAAAGACTGCAATAAAAAGGACATTTCTATAATTTATTTTATTTAACATTTAAAATATAATGATTAAACTATAATGCTTCAACTCAACTGTAAAATCATTGTTATTATTTGCTGAAAATTAGTGCTTTTCTATTTGAAAATGAGTGAAACAAATATAATTTGAATTAAAATAATAAATTGTGTAAATTGATACTTAAGTTGAACAAAATGTTGATTGCTGACAATCTGGATTTTCTAAATAGACATTCCTATTTCACTGTTGTGAAGCTGATAGCCACTAAGCACATCCCAAGTAAGAGGAAGAATCTCACCTTAGGGAATATTGAACCTCCAGTCCAGTGAATGAAAGTACTTGAGGAATGTTACACTTTTTATGGTTCTCTCTAAGTACTTCTGTCTCAAAGACCTTCTATTTCCTAGCTCACTTTCCTTTAGACAGTGGCAGCAAAATTCATTTAAGTGCTAACAATTAGTTCAGATTCAGTAGCCCCTATGCTACTCTATTTCCTAAGTGGAAAGAATATTATACATATTCTCCCTGTCTCCTGAAAAAAAGTTTACTATATTAAAATGTGAGAATGAATATGTACAATACTCTATTACTAGTCTTTCATAAGAGACAAATATTTTGTTTTTAAGGCAACAGCTGGTCATGATAGTTTTTATGTGTGTATGTATTTAAAAAAAAATCTGTAATCTTTGTGGAGGCTAATAACATTTTTCCTTAAAACATCCAATTATACTTAAGATTATAATCACCATTTCCTATATTTTACTGAGCCTTGTCACATCACCTTGACATAACAGAATTGCCTTCTTATAAAAAAGATAAAATGGGCAGCTAGGTGGTGTAGTGGATAAAGCACCTGCCTTGGAGTCAGGAAGACCCGAGTTCAAATCTGGCCTCAAGCACTTACTAGTTGTGTGACCCTGGGTAAGTCACTCACCCATGTTTGACTAAGTTTCCTCTTTTGTAAAACAATAACAACACAGTTCTTTATTCTTTGCATGAAAGCAAAAATATATAACTTCCAATCCCCTCTTACTTATCCAGCCAGGGGGTAGAAGCTAAAATCCTCATAGGCTAAGTATCTGAGGACTAACCACAAATCCCCTTAGGAGATGTCATAACAAAGACATCATGTAAGATTTAGGTCTGTACAGTTTTCAATAGGGATTCAAGTCACAAGAGATGGGTGAAGTTCCAAAAGGTGTTCAAAAAGGACCAAAAGTAGTTGGAATAATCCCAAGGTGGCCTCTAGTATCTGATGTACTTGGCTACATCTTTACAAACTCTCTCAGAAAAAGGAATTTTCCAGGCAGTACATAAGTTGCTATGAAGCAAGGAATTCTAGGAAATGCACAATTTAATATATTTTGCCTCCACAGATGTTTATCCTTCTAAAGGGAAAAAAAGTGTGAACAATATTCTTCACAATTTGGTATCTGACTCATGTATCTGTTATGCCAAGTTAATAGGTGAAGACTTGGGAACTCCAGAAACAAGACCTGTGGTAGCATGGATCATGAAATCAGAATCCAGTGTGAATTGTAACTTCTGAGTTAAGACAAAAAGTGAAAAGAGTGAACAAAAACACTAGGCATAAGAAAACTGAATTGGTTATGCCTGGATAGTCTATTATGTATATTCTACCTAGTCAAGATTTAGGGGTAAGGTTACCTGATTAAGAAAACAACAAAGTAGAGGGCAGAGCCAAGATGACAGAATAATGACAGGAATTCACCTGAGCTCTACCAAATTCTCCTCCAAACAACTTTAAAATGATGCCTCAAAATTAATTCTTTAGCAGCAGAACTAACAAAAGGGTGGAGTTAAAAATGTTCCAGCCCAAGACAAATTAGAAAGTAGCCAGGAAAGGTCTATCTCACTGGACTGAGAGTGGAGCACTGTCCAATGAAGGTCCCAGCAGCACAGGCTGTGCCTCAGCAAGCCAGCAGCAGCCCTTGGGGGTGCTTGAATAGGTGGCAGTTTCTGGAGCTCTCAGCCCCTGATGGTAAGGAGGTAAGAAAACTGGTCAAAAGGAGATTATGGGGATCCTTTGCTAGCACTGGAAGCAGGACTATGTTGTAGTCCTGGGTCATAGTCCCATGGTGAAAGGCAACATAAGTTGAAGCAAGAACACAAGAAGACACAACTGCAGGGCAAAAAAGAGTGTTTGTGTTTGCTCATAGACCAGAGCATAGGCAAGGAGATCAGTGACTATACTTCTCTGTATATCACACCACATTAGAAGAACTGAAAATTTACAGATACCCTAGAACTGGCTTTGAAAACAGCAGCATGAAAAACCTGAAGCTTGGAACTGGGAGCAGAGCCCAACTTTAACATAAAATTAAAAGTCAAAAAAGAGGCTAGAAAAATGATCAAACAACTAAAAAAGTTCCTTACCATGGAAAATTACTATGATGAGAGGGAATATCAAAAGACAAACTCCAAAGAAGACAACAGTGTCAAAAGAGCTACATTCAAAGCCTCAAAGAAAAATGTGACTTAGTTTCAAACAAAGAAGAAAAAAAATTCCTAGAAGAGCCCAAAAAAGGATTTCAAGGATCAAATAAGAGAGGTAAAGGAAAAATTGAAAAAAAAAAAGAAATGAGAGTGATACAAGGAAACCATGAAAAAAGAGTCAACAGCTTGGTAAAGGAGGTACTAAAAAGTACTGAGGAAAAATAACACCTTTAAAACAGAATAGGCCAAATGGTAAAAGAAACACAAAAATGCACTGAAGAAAACAACTGCTTAAAAATTACAGTTGGGCAAGTGGAAGCTAATGACTCCATGAGATATCAAGAAATAAAACAAAATCAAAAGAAATTTTAAAAAAATAGAAGAAATTGTGAAATATCCCATTGGAAAAACAACTGACATGGAAAATAGATCCAGGAGAGATAATCTGAAATTATTGGACTAACTCAAAGTCACAATAAAAAAAAAGAGCCTACACATCATTTTCAAGAAATTATCAAGGAAAACTGCCCTGATAGTCTTGTACCAGAGGGTAAAATAGAAATAGAAACAACCCACAGATCACTTCCTGAAAGAGATTCCAAAATGAAAACCCTCAGAAATATTAAAACCAAATTCCAGAACTCTCAGGTCAAGGATAAAATATTGCAAACATCCAAAACAAAACAATTCAAATATCATGGAGCCACAGTCAGGATAATACAAGATTTAGCAGCTTCCACATTAAAGGATTAGAGGAGTTGGGGTATGATATTCTGGAAGGCAAAGGAGCTAGGATTTCAACCAAAAATCACCGATGCAGCAAAACTGAATATAATCTTTTAGGGGGAAATGGATATTTAAGGAAATAAAAGATTTTCAAAAATTCCTGAAAAAAGACCAGAGTTGAATAAAATTTTGACGTACAAATACAAGACTCAAGAGAAACATCAAAAAGTAAACAGGAAAGAGAAATCATAAGGGATTCAATTAGGTTAAATTGTTTACATTTCTATATAGGAAGATCATCCTTGTAACTCCTAAGAACTTTATCATTATTCAGGTAGTTAGAAGGAGAATACATTGACAGAGGGCACAGTTTGAAGTTGACTATGATCAGATATATATTACAGAAAGAATGAAAAAGAGGAATGTACTGGGAGACAGGGAGAGCAGGGGGGTAGAGTGGGGGTAAATTATCTCATATAAAAGACATATGAAAGAGCTTTTATAATGGAGGTGAAGTTGTGGTGGTGGTGAGCATTGCTTGAAACTTACTCTCATTGTAATTGGCTCAAAGAGGGAATAACATACACACTCAGTTGGGTATAGAAATCTATCTTACCTTACAGGACAGTATGATGGTAGGAGAATAAGCGAAAGGATAGAAGTGGCAAAACATTTTTGAAGACAAAGTAAAAGGAGAGTGAGTGAGTTAGAGAGAGAGACAGACAGACAGACAGACAGACAGAGACAGAGAGAGAGACAGAGAGAGACAGACAGACAGAGAGAGAGAGAGAGAGAGAGAGAGAGAGAGAGAGAGAGAAGTAGAGAGAAGAGAGAAGGATAAATGGGGAGAGAAGGATAGATGTTGGAAAATACACAGTTAGTAATCATAACTGTGAATGTAAATGGATGAACACACCCATAAAATGAAAATAGATAGCAAAGTGTATTACATGACTTAGACATAAAGGATAATACAATAAGCAAATCAAGGGAGCATGAAATAGTTTCTATTAGATAAGGGAAGAATTTAAGACCAAACAAGAGATGGAGCATATTATGGTGTGTAAAATGGGTAATTTTGATTACATTAAATTTAAAAAGTATTTGCACAAAGAAAACCAATGTATCCAAGATTAGAAGACAGAAGGTACATCAAGTTTCTCTGACAAAGACCTCATTTCTTAAATATATAGAGAACTGTATCAAATTTATATGAATACAAGTCATTTCTCAATTGATAAATGGTCCAAGGATATGAACAGAACATTTTTAGGAGAAATAAAAACTATAGTCATGTAAAAATGCTTTAAATCACTATTCATTAGACAAATGCAAATTAAAACAACTCTGAGTTAACACATCACACCTATTAGGTTGACTAATATGACATAAAAGGAAAATGACAAATGTTGGAAGGGATGTGGGAAAATCAGGACAGTAATGCACAATATATTATTGGAGCCGCAAACTGATCTAACTATTCTGGGGAGCAGTTTGGAAGTGTTCCCAAAGGGCTATAAATCTGTGCATACTTTTTGAACCAACAGCTGCAAAATGATCCAAGTATTCTAGGGAGCAGTTCAAACTATTCCCAAAGGGCTATAAAACTGGGCATACCCTTTGAGATAGCAATACCACTACTAGATCTGTATCCCAAAGAGATCAAAAGGGGCAGGGGGAGGTGTTAGAAAACCTTCATGTACAAAAAATACTTGTAGCAATTCTTTCTGTGATGGTAAAGAGTCCAAAATTGAGGGGATATCCATTAATTGGATAATGGCTGAACAAGCAGTGGTATATTATTGTAATGGACTACTGTGTTATAAGAAATGAGAATAGGATGCTTTCAGGAAGCAAAGTAAGCAGAACCAGGAGAACATTGTACACAATAAAAGCAGTATTGTATGATGATCAACTGTGTATGACTTAGCAATACAATAATCTAAGACAACTCCAAAGGACTTGTGATAAGAAATGCTATCCATCTCCAGAGAAAGAACTGAAAATATCTGAATGCAGATCAAAACATACTTTTATAAATTTTATTTTTTACTGGAGTTTCTTCTTTGTGTTTTTTTATAACCTGACTAATATGGAAATATGTTTTGTATGATTGCACATGTATAACCTATATTAAATTGCTTACTCTCTCAAGAAAAAAATACTGCACTTTGGCAGATCTGTGATTTCCTCAACATGGATAGTCTACAGTAATGGTGCTCACCACTCATATAACCCTTCTTGTCCTTTATAATAGTTCATTTCTTTCGATAAAACATCCACAGGTGATGCAACCAACTTGCTAAGATTCTTCCTCTAGATCTCTCAAAATTTAATGGATACTAATGGAACCATGGGCTCTCCACTACAAAGAGGCTCACTATTGTTTTTTGTTTGTTTGCCTTTCGGAGGGCAATTGGGGTTAAGTAACTTACCCAAGGTTACATGGCTAGTTTTTTTGTGTGTTAAATGTCTGAGGCCAGAACCGAACTCAGGTCCTCCCAACTCGGGGGCAAATGCTTTACTCACTGCACCACCTAGCCACCCGAGGCTCACTATTGTTATAAGACCAATCCATTGGGGCGGCTAGGTGGCGCAGTGAGTAAAGTGCCAGCCCCGAAGACAGGAGGACCGGAAATTTGGTTCAGACCTTAGACACTTAACACTCACAGAAAAATAAACTATCTGTGTAACCTTGGGAAAATTACTTAACCCCAATTGCCCTCCAAAAAAGTAAAAAAATAAAAATAAGACTAACCCACCTTCTTTTCCAGGCACATGTTTTTAATAACATTTTTTATGCCACTTCACTCAAAAAATTTTCATTTGTAATATGCTACAGTCAACATAGATCAGTCAACACACATTTATGAAGCCCTTTTGTTGTTTAGTCATTTTAGTCACATACTATTCTTCATGACCACATTTGGGGTTGGTTTACCATTTCCTTCTCCAGTTAAGCCCTTACAATTTGCCAGATATAGTGCTTAAGTGCTAGAGATATAAAGAAGGACAAAAATACAGTTCTGTCCAAAAGGAACTCACATTCTAATCAGGGAAACAATGAGGGAAGAAGAAGGAAATAGTTGTTAAATACTTGTTAAGTCCATATACAAACATCTAATTTGATTCTCACTATAGTCTGTGAGGTAGGTGGTATTATTATTCCCATTCTATAGCTGAGGAAATATAAAGGTCTGAGGCATATAAAGGTTAAGTAACTTGTTCAGGGTTACACAGCTATTAAGTATCTAAGATCATATTTGAATTCATAATTCTCTGACTACAGGCCCAGCATGCTATACATTGTGCCACCCAGTTGCCCACAATAAGAAAATGACTGTACATACAAGATATATGCAGTATTAATGGAGGGTGATGTTATAGGGAAAGAGAAGGGGGAGAGATCAGAAATGGCCTCCTACAAAAGGTAGAATTTGAACTTAGTCTCAACCAAAATCAGGAAAGTCAAGAGGCAGAGGTACAGAAAAAGAATACCACAATCATGGGGGGGACAGACAGTGAAAAGGCACAGAAAGGTCAACATAATAAATCTTTCCACTGGTATCATGACTAATTCTTAAGACTTTTTGGTATTCTGACTTGCTGTAATACAACATCACTGGAAGAATATTGCCAGTAAAAAAGTGGAATTGTCTTAAGGAACAGTTTGGGGCCATTGAAAGCACTGCATAATTTCCCAAAGTCAATCACACTTGCTCATGTCTTCCTGCTGAATACTGGGTTTTTGAAGGATCTGTTCAAAATCAACATCCTGATAGATTACCTCCATGGGTTAACCATACAATAGCATATCATAGTCTAAACATAAGGCATTCTCTAGTCACTTTTTTTTTTGTCTGAGTATAGTTAGAAGAAGCTCTCTTGGGCAATTATGGATTCCATTTTGGTGGCTCTGGAAAATTCCAAGGATTGATACAATAAGCACAAATGTCATAAGTAGGTAGTAACATCTATAAGATCTCATCATCTATAGGTAATCTCTTCAATTTGTACTCTATGCTATTCATCCTTTTGGTGGTGGCAATGTTGGTTTGGGCTGTTTTTTGGTTTTGTTTTTGATTACTGGAGTCATCATGTAACTTCTTCTCCTAGTTCTGCTCATTTAATCCTGTATCAGTTCATACAGGTCTAGCTGATTTCCTCTAAATCACATTCACTACTCCTTTCTGTGTAATATGATGTTCCACTGCGTTCACATGCTACAGTTTGTTCAACCATTCTCCAACTGTTGGGCACCCACTCAGTTTCCGGTTCTTGCTACAAAAACGTGCTGCTTATATTGCAAATATAAATTGTGTTTCTTCATTCCTTGACCTCTTAAAGGTGTCTGCTTATTAGTGATATCACTGCGTGAAAGAGTATATGCTATTAATTCTTTCAAGAGAGCTGTACCTGTGAAAATACTCCCTATGTACTATGGGAAACAGGATGTTAGAAAGGAACTTGTAAGGAGATATTTTGTGATACCAAATCAATGTTTGTTTATTGTCAACAAACAATGACAGTGGGATCTTGTATTTTCTACACATTTCAGTCAATTGGATGGTAAAAATGTAATCTATTGTACAATATTATTTGTGCAGATCTTACTGTTTTTTTTTCAAAAATGACCTCAATGTATATGTTAATTATTTTTATGACTTTTATAGATAGGAAAGTAGTCATCTAGATTCACAATTGTAGATATGTTTTCAATCATTTATTTCTAGCATAAGTAAGGTTTGGGGATTTTTTTCAAAAACAAAATGTTTGGAGTCCTCCCTTCTCTGAGATATCTTTAAAACCAATCCCTCTATGCCCTCAACTTTTCATCACCTCCCACATAGATCTCATCTGTGTATAATTGATCGGATACAGGTGCTCCTTGCTTCTTCATTTTGTTTTTTAGTGACATTTCTACTTCTTCAAATAGAACACTGGATACTTGTTGTAAGGGTCAAAATGCGATGGCTCTGTTGCCACTGATGGAAGAAGAAAGAGATTGCTATAGAAACTTTAAAAGATCCTTTTCCAACATTTTATCCATCAGCTGTCCTTCTAAGTTTGATCTTTAAATTTTCTATGGATGATTTAACAAACTCACTACAAAATTGTTGTTTCTCCCACCTCTGCTTCATGCTATTTTATTACTTAATATTATTCATATACCCAGAACTATCTGTAAAGTTTTACAAATGAGTTGTAACACACATTGCTCTTGGTTTTTGTGGTGATCTAATTCGTAAGGATATCCAGGGTTTTCTGGCTGATAGGATCTCTGGGACCTTTTGTCTTCACTGGGGCAAATGGCTTGCATTGGTTCTAGAAAGCAACATTTGGTAACTTTTTGAGTATAATTCCAAATGGCTACCTAGAACTAACACAAATCACTTAAGAATTTGCCACTATTTCTATGTGACAAAACAAAATCTAGAAATAAAGAGGATATCCATTAATTGAGGAATGGCTTAATAAGTTGTGGTATATGATTTCGAAGAAATACCACTGTAGTGGAAAATATTAGGAAAGAGATGATCTCAAAAGATGTTGAAAGGGGCGGCCAGGTAGCACAGCAAGTAAGAGCACCGGCTCCAGTGTTGAGAAGACCTGGAGATCGAATCCCGGGCTCAGACACTTAGCACCCTCCCAGAAACACCTGGCCGTGTAACCTTGAGCAAGTTACTTAACCCCAATTGCTTAGGGGCAGCCAGGTGGCTCAGCAAGTAAGAGTACCAGCTCCAGTGTTGGGTCGACCTGGAGATTGAATCCCGGGCTCGGACACTCAGCACCACACCCAGAAATAACTGGCCGTGTAACCTTGAGCAAGTTACTTAACCCTGATTGCTGGGGAAAAAAAAAAAAAGATGTTGAAAGACATATGAACTGATATAGAACAAAGTAAGCAGAACAAGAACATTTTATACTATCAGAGCAATATTACAAAAATGAACAATTTTAAAAAATAATTATGATTTGATGAAAAATGAAATGAGCAGAACCAGGTGAACAAGTTTTTTTTTTTTTTAAAGCAATCAGGGTTAAGTAACTTGATCAAGGTTACAGGGCCAGTTATTTCTGGGTGTGGTGCTAAGTATCTGAGCCCAGATTTGATCCCCAGGTCATCTCGACACTGGAGCCGGTGCTCTTACTCGATAAGCCACCTGGATACCCCTAAGCAATTGGGGTTAAGTAACTTGCTCGAGGTTACACAGCCAGGTGTTTCTGGGTGGGTGCTAAGTGTGTGAGACCGGATTCTATCCCCAGGTCATCCTGACACTGGAGCCGGTGCTCTTACTCGCTGTGCTACCTGGCCACCCCAGGTGAACAAGTTTTGCCATAATTACACAATCAAAACAATAATAATAATAATACCATAATATCAAACTATAAAAAACAAGTGACTTTGAAAGTTGCAAGAACTATGCCCAATACAGTGATCATTCCTGATTACTGATGAATGATGATCAGTGATGATCATTAACAACGATATAATAACAAATCATAACAATGATCAATGATGAAACATCCATTACAGAGAAGTAATGGACTTAGAGGACATAATGTGGGTGGAGGTGGAGTGGGGGGAGAAGGAAGGAACAGCATTTATTAAGCACTTTCTATGTGCCAAATATTGTGCTAAGTACTGTACAATTATTACCTCATTTGAGATACACACACACACACACACACACACACACACATACACACACTTATGTGTACAGCCATTGAATGTAATTGTCTTTGCTTGGCTATGCATTTGCTACAGAAATTTTCTATTTTTTCCCCAATGGGGCAAGGGCTGGGAAGGAAAGAAAGTAGATTTCTGTTATTTTAATAACCAGATGAGATGTGAAGTGGTACATGCCTTTTCAGATAAGATCACTATATGATTAGCTTTACTTAACTCTTTTCCTTTGTTACAAGAGACCTCCCCCAAAGTGGGAATTTAAAATTTAATTTTGTAAGTGTTTGTAATTTAAAAGTAAAATATATCAGTACAGTTTTTTTTAATTAAAAGGAAATTATGATAGTTTGGGTTGTTTTTTTAAATTCATTTTCATTTTTTTAGCATGAGTAGTTCATTTAAATAGGCCAGGTTACTTCAATTGCATAGCATAGTTTCCTATTTTTATTCTCATCTGGTATTGATTTTGATCTTTACATTTAACAAGTCAATAGTCATATTGCACACATGGGTAACAAGTTGTTTCTGACCTGTTAATTCAACAGCAAAATTCAATTCAACTAATATTTCAAGCATCTATTAAGTGTACCACATGATGTTAAGTACTGGGAATGTTAAAAAAAAATCAGTGTTCCTGTACTCTAGCAGCTTATATTCTACTGAAATGATATAATATGTGTAAATATTAGTAAATACAAAATAATTTTAAGACAGCATGAACAACTGAAGAGGTAGGGGTAAGGGAGTCAGAAAAAATATTTATTTGAAGTTGCATTTGAACTGTGTTGTGAAGGAAATTAAAGGCACAGTTGAGTTATCTGTCCTCCACAAATCCTGCCATCCAGGGATGGAGACCTCTTTGCTGTACCTCACACAAGGCACTCCATCTCCCAACACTGCATATTTTTCACTGACTATTATCCCTTCCTGGAACTTTCCCTCCTCTTCTCTGCCCCCTCCCATCCCAGTTTCTCTGTATTCTTTTAAGTTTCAGTTAAAGGAAAGTCCTCCTTTATCTTAGTGACTTCCCTCTGAGATCGTCTATGATGAATCTGATATACATCTGATTCATATGAAGTTCACATTTTGTCTACGCCCTCTTACTCCCTCTTCCATATAGATTTGTGAGATCTTTGAGAATAAGGTCTGTTTTTCATATTTCTTTGTATCTCCAGCACTTGTCAAAGTGCCTGGCACATGACAGATATTTCGTAAACCCCTGATGACTTCAGTTGACTTGCTCCTCCCCCTCAACACCTACCACCAGTCTCCTGAGTCATCCTACAGAACATTTTACTCAGTACTAGGATGCTACGCCTTAGGCATAGAACTGACAGTGCTAATGTCTGCCAAATATGCCTCACCCCTCTCTAGCCATCAAGGCCCGGGACTTTCATCTGCTTCCTCTTCCTGCTGTGATTATTAGGCAGCACTAAGCACCGTTCATCTCTATCATCCCTGCAGGCATGCAAACTTTTATCCCTCCAATTCCCACCTCCCTCCCAGGGATTAGAAACCAATATTATCATTGCTAGTGTCTTATTTTTGCTGTTGCTCAGTCATTTTTTCAGTAATTTCCTACTCTTCCTGACTTCATTTGGGATTTTCTTGGCAAAGATATTGGAGTATCCTCCTTCTCCATTGATTGATTTGCCTCAGTTTCCTCAAAGGAGGAAACTGAGGCAAACAGGGTTAAGTGACTTGTCCAGGGTCTCACAGCTGCTAAGTCCAAGGTCAGAGCTGAACTCAGGAACATGAGTCTTCCTGACTCTAGGTCCAGCAATCTATAAACCGCTGCTCTCCACAGACTCTGCCATCCAGTGATGATGGCCTCCATGCTGTTCCTTACACAAGGCACTCCATCTCCCAACTCTAGATAAATCAATATTACCACTGCTATCATCTATTGCCTTATAGCTCCAATCAGAATCCCTGTGATTCCGAGTGACAGGCTGTCTAAACCAATGCTTCCTTCCCTTCTAGACATCACTCCTTATACCCTCATACCAATCTGTTAGCCCAATTCTTCCCACATCATGCTCTACTCTACTCTTCCACTGTGATCTCTGAAACCTACTTCATTTGTATGTCCTTCATATGTGACCTTATCACTCCCCTCAAATTTCTTGACTATATTTAGTATTTAATTTTCTGTGTACATACTGTTTACTACAAAAGAATGTAAGCTCCTAAAGGTCAGGGATAATTGCAATAGCCCAGGAAACCTGTGATGTCTAAACTTAGAATTTCACAAATTTCTAATATTTGAATGCCTATTTTCTAGACTATTATATATAGTAATCAGCAAATCATAGAGGTCATTCATACGTAGATGGGTCTTGGAAAGACAGTACACATGGACAATGAATTTGACCCAAATTTTAACAGGAGTAGTAAGCTGGGTTGCTTTTGAGAATCTATAGTGTTTTTAAAGATGTCAAGTTTATTCCTCAAAAAGGCATTTATATTTATATATTTATGTTTGTTATTGTCATTTATAATGACAGTATATGATGAAAATGTTTTTAATGTTGAAAATATAGCACAGGATAAAAATTTGGAAGGCTAAACTGCTAAATGTTAAATAGAAGCCTCATCTCTACGTATTAGGAGAGAGAAAACATAAGACATAAAATGAATCAATGATATCATAAAAGTGATATAACTTAGAATTATACGAAATTAAATGGTTCACATTCTTTCATTCAGTAATCTCAATATTTGACATATGCCTCAAAGAGTTAAAGGGCAGAGCAAAAGGTAGTGTGTATGACAAAATACTCACATCAACACTTTGTATAGTGTAGATTAAATATTAGGCATCTATTTATTTAGAAATGATTGAACAAAAGGTACCCAAACTTCTTAATTCATGGAGCCTTTAGGGTCTCAGTAACTTTTTTATGGTTCCCTTAGACCAAAATAATACCTAACAATTTAGGTCCAAACAACTTAATATGTAATCATATTCTAACAAGTCAGTAACAATTTTAAAATAATACACATAACTTGAAAGAAAATATTTTATTTCATTCTTAAATAACCATAATTACTAACTAATGGGAATATGTGCTTTGTACACCTTCTCAAACCTTGCAATTGGATTGGAAATCACCACCCTCATTTCTTGTTCCACACTGACTTTCACACAGAACTTTTTGAAGATATGTTGTAAACAAGAAAGTGTGAGAAATGAATGTCGTAGCCAAAAGCACAATTAAATAAACATTATTTATTAAATAAAACATAATTATATAAACAATCAAACATCCAAGAGCAGTGTTGAAAGGAATGTTGTACAATCTAATGTTGAAATCACAGCGTCCTACAGGATTTGAATAGGTTTCCTTCGAAAATTTAAAACATCCGGCCACACCCCTATGAGTTCACTGTGCCATGGTTGGGAACTAGGGGGATTAAACAAATTGCAGTTTATTAATATTATGGATTTTTTTGCCAAAAAAATGATAACTATGAAGAATTCAGGAAAAAATAAGATGTTATGAACTAATATAAAATGACAAAAGCAGTTAGGAGGACAAATGATAAAACTTCAATAATATAAATGATGGCAATACTGAAGGACAAGAAAATGTTTTGTTCAATGACCAATGTTGATGGCAGAGGACTGAGGACTGCTATGAGAACACATTTCCTTCTTCTTGGAAAAGCATATATGGTACAGAGGTGGAATGATATATACCATCACTTCTGATATTGGTCAGTTCTGCTTAGCTCATTTTCTTGGCTGTATAACAGAGGATATTACAGCGGGAAACTGAATGTGTTTTTTTTTTTTAATCAAATTACTTCAATAAAACATTTGCTTAAAAGTAAATGAGAATATAATTACTGGTAGGTATAGATTGTCATTTCCCTCAGAAATAATGAGCTTTGTGTGTATGTGTTTATGTGGGTGTATAACATGTCACACTATAGTCTATAATACATATATATCTTTAGAAATGCAAACAGAAAGATAAATCTGAAATTTACATTCTATGATATTCCCAAGAACTTTATTATATTCCAGTACTTAACCTCATTAAAATCATACAACCCAAATTCATCAAAGTATAGTGCAACAATGAGAAAAATGTGAGTAGGGGTAGACGGTGAAAAGAGAGGCTGACTTTTAAATGTACTTATAGAATTTGATCTGTCAGTTGATGCTATGGGGAAATGACAGGAAGCACCATGGAGTTAGCAAGGCTCTGGTATATGTTAGGAAATGTGTGGGAAAAGAACAGAGGCACAGAAAAGGAAGGCAGAACTAAAGGCAGTACTCATAACTAAACTATGAGTCAAGTATGGGAATGAAAAGGGTAAAAGAACAGATAAGACCTGGGAGATTTCAATTACCATGCCTAAAAATTCAGAACTCCCTTGAGATATTTCAAAGTCTCAAATAAAGAAAGAGTTGATGTCTTTCCAAGATTTATTCTATTTTATTTTAATTTCACTGCAATTGTACTTGCAGTTTTGCTTTTGAGATGGGAGAATAGGGAATGGGAAGAGCAGGGATATATCTAATGGATCCAATTTATGGTGGCATGTGTCTCTTAAGTATTAATTTTTGTTGTTTATTGTTTTAGAAAAAGGAGTTGAATCAAAGACACTGGGGGAGGGGGGGGTGAGCTTTCCGTGACAGCTGAATAGATTTAAATATGGACCACAGAATAATTTAGAGATATGGAAAAGATTACATGTGGTTTATATTTTAATATAAGCATACCGAGATATAAAATAACCAATGTCAATTATTAAAATGAAAGAGAGGAGGAAGTAAGGAGGGAGGGAGAGAGAGGAAGAGACAGGGAGTGGGGAGGGAGAGAGAAAGAGAAGTAGGGAGGGGAGGGAGAGGGAGAGGGAGAGAGAATGAAAGAAATGGTTTAGGAAGGTAGGATACCATTCGTTGATTATAAAATCAAGCCTAGGCTTTCATTTGCCTAACTTCTACTTCATGGTATCTTTTTCACTTTCTAGGAAAAAAAAGTCTTTCCTTTCTTAACCACATGGAAGCACTGGAAGCAACACCCTAAAAATTAGGCGCTTGTTGCCAATTAAATCTGTAATACAGCTGCAGGCATTTAAAAGAGCAGCTGCTGAAGAACTGAAAGTACATTCTTTGCATCAAACAACAAAACATTCAAAAACATGGTGACACTGATTAAATGGATATTAGCCCCATATGGGTCTTGCACACATTTTGTCGTATAAACACTCACTTCTCTTTTTACACCAGCAACGGAGAAATATTATATGTGACTGTCACAAATTTCATGCCAGTTTTGCCCAAAGAGATTCAATTTGTATTATCTTTTTATCTGAATCATACCTACGCTAACTTGAATATCAGAGTCAGAGAGCCAGAGCCAGCCTGAGAGACTAAGAGAGTCAGTTCCCCTAGCCTGGTGATTTCATCAGTGGAGAGATCACACAGTGAGCAAGATTCCTCTACTGAGGCAGATCAGCAACTGTTCTGCTATTTAAAACAGTAAAATTGCCTGGGATAAGAAGTTTGGGGACCTGTCCATGGTCACACCATCAGTATAAGTGAGAGGCAGGATTCATAGGCTCTCTATACATTCCTTAATGATGCTACTATTAAATGGATAGAACTGAGATTATAGCAAAAGTTCTCTGTGTGGAACACTGCATACAAAAACTTTTTTATGTATTGGCTATGCTGGATTTTTTTCTCTTTTTCATCTTTATTTTAAAGAATGGCTCTCTGAGAGGGAAAGAGGCCAGGAATGTGTAAATGATATACAAACAAAAAATTTCAATACTAACTTATTTTGAAAAGAAAAAGAGTTTTACATTCTGCTATGTGTGGCAGAAACAGGTTCTTCTTTCCCCATTTCCCATGTACCTTCCACTTTCTCCTTAATTTCAAGTTCTCTTTTTTCTCCTTTATTAAATTCCAGACTAAGATGTAAATTGGGGCAGTTAGGTAGCATAGCAGATGAATAGTGCTGGGGTTGGAGTCAGAAATATTCATCTTTCTGAGCTCAAATCTGACCTCAGATACTTACTAGCTTTGTGACCCTGGGAAAGTCACTTAACTCCATTTACCTCAGTTTCCTCCACTGTAAAATGAGCTGCACAAGGAAATGGCAAACCATTCCAGGATCTTTGCCAAAAAAAAAAAAACAAACCAAATAGTGTCATGAAGTGTGGGACAGGACTGAAAAACAACTAAAGAACAAGGAACCAATCAGCTGTTCATTGTAAACTATGTGATCCTAAAGTCTTCTGTGTGGTTCCCCAACCCAAATAAAATCATTTTTTAAAATAAACAAAAATAAATATAAAACAAATAAACAAAAAACCAGGAAGATTTCAGCTTCCTATCAACTACAAAAACCATGAAAATTATTTCTAACTGTAATACTTTCTCTGAGGCTACTTCCCCACATCTCATCTGTACTGGCAAACCCCAGCAAGTTATGTCCTCCATTAACAATTAGCCAGACTTGGGGGGGGGGGCAGGTAGCACAGAGAGTAAGAGTATCGGCTCCAGTGTCGAGATAACCTGGAGATAGAATCCCGAGCTCAGACACTTAGCACCCACCCAGAAACACCTGGCTGTGTAACCTTGAGCAAGTTACTTAACCCTAAATGCTTAGAGGTGGCCAGGTGGCTCAGTGAGTAAGAGCACCGGCTCCAGTGTCAGGATGACCTGGAGATCAAATCCCGAGCTCAGACACTCAGCACCACACCCAGAAATAACTGTCCATGTAACCTTGAGCAAATTATTTAACCCCAATTGCTTTAAAAAAAATTAGCCAGACTTAACTAACTTTTAGTAAGATTATTTTCTAAAGTAGGGTCCCAAGCACAATAGTTACAAAAACACTCCCTCCCCTTCTAGGACACAGTATTAAACAATTATATACAAGGGCCACAAGGAGAGTGGCCCAATGTCCCATTTAAGGAAAGTAATGAAATTCTGCTTAACTGAAGCTCTCTGCCCAGAAGGGCATTTTCTAAAGTACATAGCTAACATTTCCCTCCTCCCCTCCCATTTGTGGGGCCACAAGTGGTCGCATTCTTTGAAGCTGCTTTCTATCACTGGTTATCTATCACTCCAGGATCAATGAATTATCTGCTATTGATCCCATCTTTCTAATACATGGTCAGTGACGGGATAGGGGAGGCAAGAAAGAAAATGGGGACTTAGTCTCTACTTAAACTGGAATTCCTTGAATTAGAACCCTTCTACAATTAAACTGACTTCTTGACTGCCCAACTCTCAACTGGCTTACTGATTTTTATAGATGACTTAAGAAGGTAACCTGATCTCCTCAACCAATTTCCCATGTGCCTTCATTTTTCTTTTCTACAATGGCCCAAATCCTAAAATCCTTTCAAACAGATTAAGGATTTTTGTGGTTATGCTAATAGATAGAAGAGGTAGCCTGATACAGTGAAACAATGCCTCTAGAGAGAGAGGACCTGGACTCAAATCCTACTTCTGATATGTTACTACATATGTGAGTTTGACTCAGTTATTTAACCTCTCTGGGCTTCCCTTTCTTCATCTGTACATTGAGGTTGGACAAGATAGCCTTTTAAGTCTCTTCCCACTCTAAATGTTTGATGACATATACTTGAAACGAGTTATTTTTCATACTCTGATACCTGTGGGTATAAGGATATACCCTTTACATACTTAAATTGCCAAATAGCACTGCTATAAATGAATCTGTGATCTCACTAATGTGATTATTTCCTGAAAAGAATCAGACTGCTCCTGTACTTTGACACTGATGCATTCCCATACATCCTTCATAATGAGTGAACCCAGTGTGTAAAGGGATTTCCTCCATTTCTATTAGCATTGTGTGGAGGCAGCCTTAGAGTCTTTGACATTTTCATTATGCAACTGACCTACCTTTTCCAGAAATAGAGCTCTATGATGATATCTTTCTGACTTCCTAGGAACCTAATTCATTATTAGTAATGTGCTGTACCCTATTTATGGCCGCTGAACATCTTTCCATCAACCTCTGGATGACCTGCAACTTTGAATGACCCCCTTAGAACCTGTGGCATGTAATGATTTTCAGTCATAAAATATCACTAAAAAATGGCATTCAGAGTTTCAACAGGGTAGAGGGGACCCAGAGCACCAACAACTACAAACATTTTTCTTCTCCTCTATGGTCTAGAGAATGCAAGATCTCCTAATTCCCACACCATGAACACTTGCAAATGCCTAAAAAAGGAATATATACTAGATGGGATGGGAATAGGCAATGGAATGAACTGTGTCAGGGGATCTGGGATTTCAGACATGCCTACAGATTGGTTTACTCTGAGAGGAGCTGCAGGCATGAGCCCTCTATGGTAGTTTTAATATATTTTTACTTTATTACTTTTGATTCTATGGGTACCAGTAAAGATCCTACAGAGTTAAACTTCTGTGATATATTCCATTATACAATGAGCAGGTGCATAAGCTCCACTGAAATATAGCATAGAGAGAGGAGGTTGACACTGGACAAATAACCAAAGTGCACACCCCTAAAGAAGGAAGTACTGCCGGACCTAAGGGATGCAAAGTAGCTCTTAGAGGACCATAAGTAGTTTAGCATTTTTCTCCAACATCCCTTGATCAAATTAGATATTTGTAAAGTAGATAGACAGACAGATAGGTAGGTAGGTAGATATAGATAGATAGATAGATAGATAGATAGATAGATAGATAGATAGATAGATAGATAGATATCAAGCACTTATTCTGTGCCTAGCTCTGTGCTGAGTACATAAGGATTTGTTCAAATAAGCACATTTAGCCTAGAAAAAAGAAGACTCAGGTGGATCATGACAGCTATCTTCAATTATTTGAAAAGCTACCATGGAAGAAGAAATACACTCATTCTCTTTAGAAGAACAACAGGCTGAAAGAAGTTGCAAAGAAGGAAATTTTGGCTTGATGGCAGGAAAAACTAACCATTAAAGTGATGAGATCCCCAAAATGGAATCACCTGTCTCAAGAGGCAGTGGGCTCTCCCTTCTTGGAAATTTTCAAACAGGGGCAGAACTTCAAATACATAACCGAATGTTTGTCTTTTGTGAATGAATTAGGCTAGATGTCTGCTGAGGACCCTCCCAGCTCTCAAGTTCTATGATTCAGTCTTTGTGCCTTTGCTTATGCTTCCCTCAATGTTTGGGACATGCTCCTCCTGGCTATACTCACCATCATGTATCATATCCATTTGTTCAAACTTTTTCCATTTGTTCAAGGTCAAATTCAGGTGCCACCTCCTCCATGATGCTCTCCTAACTAGAGAGTCATGAAAGTAATGCCTAATTTTTAAAAAATTTCCATAGTTCACTGCCCAGATCTCTCTAATACTCAAATTATGTAAGTTCCCTGAGATCAGGATCTATTATATCTTTTTTTTTTTCTATCTAGAGGATCTAACAGTACCATGCAAGAAGCAGACACCTTTCTCCACCTTTGAAAGTACAGAGTAACTAGGAATTCCTTCACCTGGGACAAATTCAGTTCAAGAACAAAAGGAAGTGGAAATTCTGAGGACACTCCAAATTTGGCTTCAGATACAGTCATACTGGGAGAAGAGATGGTCTTTTCCCAGGGAGTCCAGTCTATGCTGAGAAGTGGGGGAAGAAAGAGAGGGTGAAGGAAGACTCAGAGAGAGATATAATGATGACTATCATAGGGGGACAAGTTATGGGAACCTGGGGGGAGGGGCAATTTTCCACAAGCTAGCAGAAAACCTCATGGTAAGACAGTTGCCACAGCAAGAAATACGCAATCACTGGGAGAAAACATGTCTCCATTTCTCAGCACCCCTCCTCCCAAGCCCATCCTAATGTCAGCAGCCTGAGCCACCACCCTGATCTCCCTATGCTAATTATGGCTCTGCAAATAGATTGATTTTGAAATCTCAGCAGTCTTATCTAAATTGTGTATATTCCTTTAGTGTCTAGCACCTTCCTCTGTAAACAGTAGGTACTTAGTGAAAGTTTGTTATAGCATTTTGTAGCATTTGTACTTATGTACAATTGTACATATGAATTAAACATTGTACATATGAATCAGTGAACCAGAAGTAATATGAAGGAGGGGGCTATAAACCATGAATCTGTGACTATATATGAAAGCCATTCCATTTTTATTTTTTATTTTTAACATCATGCCATGCTCCAGCATCCATCTCTAACCTGGCTCCCCAGCAGCATTGTGAGCCTGGGCTTCTGATAGGTGTTTACCATAAGTAGCCCAATTAAGACTCCCCATGCTGTTACTTTCCAACCATCTTCATACCACACAGATATACCCTTACTCTTTATTGGAAAGGAGAGGTGAGAAAGAGGGAAAAGGTGAAGACAGATGCAGATTTTTAGCCTGGGTAGATGGCTGATACCATCGATAGACATAAAGTGAGGGAGATGGGCAGGCATTCTGTTGTTTTCCTTTTTTGCTTTAAGGGGGTGGGGAGGAGATGTTCAGCTCTGGACATGGAATTTCATGTGCTAGTGAGACATCTATTAGAGATAACAAACCCTAAGTTGGAAATGTAGGCCAAGAGTTCAATATTTTTATAGTATTGCATGTATCATTTTATAACCATATCACAAATTACCTCATCTGTTTTATAAATTGTCCCCTGACTCTACTCACCTCTCCCAACCTTCACAAAGAACCAATATGTTCCTTGGAAAGCTAGTGAGGGATTTGGCACAACTCCTGTCTGTTTGGTCCAAGAAGCAAGAGCAAAGTTCCTTTGGCAGGTCAACTGACAAAAATCACAAAATTTCCAAGTTGCAAAGGACTTCAGAAGTCATCTACTCCAACCCACACCTAAAGAAGATTCTCCTCCAAAACATCCAATACCAAGACAATTTTTGCATGACAATTTCTATAGAGGGGGAATCCATTACATCCTGAGACAGCTTATTAGCTCTGATTACTGGAAAGTTTTTTCCTTACATCATGCCAGAATTGACTTTCTTGTAACTCCCCATCTCCTCTTGTTCTGACTTCTGTCCTCTGGGACCAGGAACAAAGTTAATATATGACAAATTTCTAAATGACAGCTCTACCAATACTTCAACAATTATATATCTTTCCAGTTCTTTCAAAAGCATGATCTCAAGGTCTTTTATCATCCAGTTTACCGCAGACATCTTTCAAATTTATCAACATCAGTCCTAAAATGTGGTATATTAAATTAGGTGGAAGAAGGGAGAGTGGGGGTGGAGAGTGGGGTTCTTAGGAAGTTGCAAAGAAAGTTGCTAAAGAAGCAAAGAAATATCTCCCCACAAAAATTCTTGGCAATTTCAAATTATCCAACAGTAGATACATGTAGTTTATCAATGGAAATGAGATTAAAGAAAGATGCATTGCTATTTACTTTGCCAATGTACCCTAAGGACAACTGGGCATTTCCATCTGATTTGCAGCTGAAATTTCCTACATATGTCATTTTACTGATTAAAATGCTAATTCCCGGACTATTAGTATGCCCAGTTCCTTCCATAGTGCTTTGCACATGGTAAGGACTTAATAAATACTTTTTCATTCATTTGTTAATAATTACATCTTGCTTATCTCAAGATTTTCATCAATCAATTGCATGAGGTTTTTAGGGTTTTAAGCTTATTGGATTCTCTCTCTTTTTTCGGTCTTGAACTGCTTTAGTTTCAATCTTTATAAAATTGGTTTAATATTTTGTTATCTGATGTTCAACTATTAGTATGCAGAAATTTTCAAAAGGAAACAGCCGTGGTGAGAATCTACTAAGTAATTCCAGCTGCTATAGCCTCTTGTCCAAGCTATCTCACTGTAATTTGAATCCCCTTCCAACCACAAAATGTGCCAAACTAGCCAAAAAATACACATTTTATAAAATGTGCTCACATTTGGACACAAGCTCCAAAGATCTAGAAACTATTTAAACATTATGATAAGCAGTTTTTTTTTCTCTACTTATACTATCTTCCCATACATCCTGATAGCTAAAATACTTAGACTGGGTATAGAGCAAACCAGGAGGATACAGCCCCCCCCCAAAAAACAAACCACCCCTCCAGTGTAGAGAAATGAGTTTGGTTCACAGTATAACAGAGAACAAATGTAAGAGATTTAGATATAAAAAATATGGCCTTGGGCACAAGTAAGATTCAATGTTATAATTCATCCTATAGAAGGTGGAATTTTAGTATTTCTTCACTACTTACATTTGGCCCCCATGTGGCAACTCACCTACAACAGACTCCAGGTAAGTGTTTTTAAATGGTTGCCTTTTAATTTCTTTTTTTAGTATGACTCATTTAATTTTAATTTTATTTTTTTCCTAATTAACAAGCATTTTTTCTCCTTCCCACCTGCTTTCCCCTATTGGAGAGGGGGAAAAACCCTTGTAAAAATATGGATAATTGGGACGGCTAGGTGGTACAGTGAATAGAGCACCTACCCTGGAGTCAGACGGCATGGTTTCTGTTTTCGAGGTTCTTAAAATTTAACCAATGAGACAATGCTTACATAATTGTACCTAACACACATTTTAATATATCATCATTTAATATATCATTAAATAATATATCATCAAACTTTAATATATCATTTAAATGTGTTATATGATTGATACTTATAAATGCTATAAGAGTTCAGGATGTTAAAAAAAAAAAAAGCCCAATGAATAGAGCACTGACCCTGGAGTCAGGAGGACATGAGTTCAAATCTGCCCTCAGACACTTAATACTTACTAGCCATGTGACCTTGGGCAAGTTACTTAATCCCAATTGTCCCGACTTCCCCCCCTCCAAAAAAAAAGAAAAAATATGGATAATCAACAAAAATAATCCAATTTTGTCCATGTCAAAAAAAATGCACGTCTCATTCTGCATCTTAAATCCATGAACTCTCTAGTCAGTAGGTGGGTAGCATAATAGATTAATAACAATCTAACATCTATATGGTACTTAATATTTGCCAGACCTCATGCTAAGCATTTTACAACTATTATCTCATCTGATCTTTATAATATTCATGGGTGGGTAGGTGCTATTATCATCCCCATTTTACAGATGAGGAAACTGAGGCTAAATGACTTGCCCAAAATCACGTAGTAAATGTCTGAGGCCACATTTGGACTTAAATCTTCCTGCATTTTTCATCATTGGTCCTCTGGTTTAATAATTGATAAGTGTACTGGCTGGAGTTAAACCTTTCAAAGTTGTTTTCTGTCACAATGATTTTATATAAATTGTTATCCTGATTCTTCTCACTTCACTCTGCATCACTTCATATAATTCTTCCAAGGTTTCTCTGAAAGTATCACTTTCCTCATTTCCTTTGTTAAAGTAACATTTCATTACATTCATGTACCATGATTTCTTCAACCATTCCTTGATTGATGGTAATTCCCTTAGTTTCCAATTCTTTACCATTAGAAGAGCCACTATAAATATATTTGAAGATGTGGATCTTTTCCCCCTTTTTTCCCCATCTCTTTAGGAGTATAGAAATGTAGTTATATTGCTGAGTTAAGGGCATGAAGCTTTATGCATTCAAATTTCCACAAAACTCTCTTAAGCCATCTTTTAAGAGATTTGTGATTAAATGTTTAATACAGAAAAATTAATACAAAATCTCTTTAACTCAGAATAATTCAAAACAGAAATGTATGAATATAAACTTACAACCCATAGACATGCCTACCCTTTCATAGATATAACCGTAGTTTCTCCAGATAAAGAACTAATCTCCACTAGTATGAAATCAAATTGTTTACCCAGATAAATTCAGTATTCTTGTTTTCTATAAATAGTATGCCATTACAAACATGCCTGCTCTGTGAATTTCCAAACACAATTTCTTCTTCATAACCAATTAATCAAACATAATATAAAATCTATGATCAATTGGGAAGAATAATATAGAATCATTAAGTTTACTCTAATTGAGGTGTGACTATCAGAGTATATAATCTGTCAAAAAAAAAAAGCTCTGAAAAGTGTTCTTTTTTTTTAAATTCCAAGAATAATATCTTACATTTCCACCGTGATTAAAATCTTATAATGTATTTTCAATACTTTATCTCATCTAAGTCATACAATAGCCCTATAGTATAGGTACTACCATTTATTATTAACCTCATTTTACAAATGAAGCATTTGAGGTTCATAGAGAGGCTAAGTTATTTTCAGTCGCTTGTGATGGGGAATAAGGTGTGAAAAGACTGGAAAAGTAAAAGCAAGGGGGCATGGGAGGATTATTTTGAAGAGCACTGAATGCCAAAACATTTTGGATTTGATCTTAGAGGCAGCAGAGAGACTTTGGAGTTTATTGAGTCAGGGGAAGGGGGGTGTGGGATGACACGGTCAAATCTACCTTTTAGGAAATTCACTTTGGTGACTGAATGGAATATGGATTGTAGTGTGGGGAGACTAGAGGCAGGGAGAACCACCAAGAGGCAACAGGGTTGTAACAGTATCAGAGAAAAGAAGGGAGTATATTTGAGGACATCCCAGAGATGAAATTGACAGGACTGCTGCAAAAACAGTCTGGATATGGAGGTGATAGCTAGAAAGGAGTCAGAGAAGACACATATTGAGAGCCTGAGGGACTGGAAGGATGGCATTGCCATTGATAGTAAAAGGAAACTTAGGAGGGTGAGGGTAGAGGGCAACCTAAAACTTTAGTTTTAGAGGTGTTGAGTTTAAAATGTCTACTGGATATCTGACTGCAGAAGACTGAAAAGCAATTGGAGATGTAATATTGGAGATCAGCAAAGAGTTTGTGGAAGGATATATCTGAGGATATATTGAGAAGCTAGGGGGCATATTGGATATAGTGCCAGGCCTGAAGTCAGGAAGACTCATCTCTCCCTGAGTTCAAATCTGACCTCAGACACTTCCTAGCTGTGTGACCCTGGGCAAGTCACTTAACCCTAAGGAAAATGTAAAAATGAGATGGAAAACTACTCCAGTATCTTTGCAAACAAAAAAGAAACCCAAACCAAATGGGGTCATGAAGAGCTGGACCTGACTGAAATGACTAAACAACAACAAAATTTGAGGAACATGTATTTAAGAATTGTCAGTATAGAAATGATCACTAAATCTATAGGAGCTGATGAGATCACCAAGTAAAGAAGAACACAGGGAGAAGAAAGCTAAGGACAGAATCCTATAGGACACCTACAGTTAAAAGGCATGACCTGGATGAGGATCCTAGAAGTGAAAGAAGACATCTGAGTGATGAGGTAAAGAAAAGGAGAGAAGCCTCATTTTTTCCTGTAAAATATGAGGCAAGATGCCCAAGGGAGAGAGGGGCGGGTCATTGGAAGTTTGAGATATTCTCCTAGTTGAAGGTTGGGAATTTGAGAGGAAAGAAGAATACAGAAAATAAACAGCTACCTGCACCTGTTGATCTTAAATCTTTGATAGCTCTTGTATTAGTCTTTTATCATATTTCCTATTCTTTATACCACAGCCCTAGTTAAGTGTTTTAATTGATCACCTTTCTACAAGAATCCAATGTCTGCTTCCTTTTTTCGAAGTGGATGATAAACTGCATCAATGCAGGGACTGAGTCTTACTCAAATTTGGTATTCTTATCATATAGTCATCAGGATAACATACATAATGGGTAGATATTTAATAAGTTTTTAGCTTAGTGATCTTTTGTCTCTTTGCATCTTACTAGGTTATTTTTCATAGTAGGTATGTCATATATGGAAAATTAGGTGGCACAATGGATAGAGTGTTGGGATACCCTAGGTAAGACATTTAACCCTGTTTGACTCAGTTTCCTCATCTGGGAAATGAGCTGGAGAAGGAAATGGAAAACCACTGCAGTATCTTTGCCAAGAAAACCTCAAATGAGGTCACAAAGAGTTGGACACAACTAAAAAAAACACTGAACACAACAAAATTATATGTATTTTCTATTTTGGGGAGGAGGGTGGTGGGCTTTGATTTTGTTCAAATATTTCTCTTTTAATTACCAAGGGATTTGGGGGAGGGGGGCGTGTATGTTGTGTGTGTTTTCTGCTTCCTCCATTCTATTCATGGTATTCACTACTTTGTCTAAATTTTTCCAGTCTCAATTCTGGGCCATATATTCTCCAGCTAAGCCCTTCCTCAAGTTCTGGGTGCTCTTCCATGGACAATAATGGCTGTGTGATCTCAAGCAGGTCAAAAATTTCTCAGTGCTCTAAGAAAGTAAGACTGAATTATAGAGAAGTTCCTGCACTATACCGGAAGAGAAAGTTCCTAGGCAGGTGTTCCCTATGCCAGTGAAATCATGAGTCCTACCTTTTACCTACTGTTTCTTCTATTTAATCCTCAAGTCTTGTAGACTGAAAGAGCCTCTTTTCCAGGCTTCTAACTTGTTTGTTTATTTTTCCAAAATTACTTTTAAAATGTGATAAGAAGGTTCAATCCATAATATTTCTTCATTGTACTAAGAGATTGTTTTTCTTTTCCATGTCCATTCATGTTTAGACTCTCCAGTCATGATGTGTCATGAAGTTCCCACCCTTTTTATTTCTTTCAAACTTCTCTTGGCTGTATAATTGTTCATTATGATCATCTGCTAAACTGCCTTCTACATGTCAGTGAGCTGGGTCTCCACTATCTAAACACCTTGCAAAATGGTGCAACCATTCCAGACCACAGCCTACAAGTATGTTGCAAAAACATCCATGTTCTTTTACCCATAGAGTCCACTGCTAGATATATAGCCCAAAGAAGGATGACAAAAAAGAAAGCTCCATATGCAACAAAATATTCATAAGAGTACTGTTTTCATGAGGGTAAAGACCTTGAAACAAAGTAAATGTTCACTGGGTGAAGAATGGCTAAGCAAATTATAAGAAAGTGTATATTATGAATATGTAGAATCACAAAAAGGCTTTTATAATGAACCGATATGAAGGGAGGTAAGCAGAACCACAAAAACAGTACACATAATGACTATTACAAGAAAATAGAAAAAGTGAATGCAGCAAAACTATGAGGTAATACAGTGGGGAAATACAGGTGAAATAAAAGCAAAAAAATTATCAACAAATACAAAAATGTTTTCAAGAGTGTATGGGGGAAGAAGGAATCTGTCATCATCATGGAAAAGTAGGTTACAACCTGACTGCAAAGAGCTTTACATGTCCAATAGAAGAATTTATATTTTACCCTAAAAGCTGTGGGGAATGACTGAAGCTTTTCAAACAAAAAAAATGACATGATTAGACATGCTTTGAAAAAGGTGTTTTGGACAGCTTGGTAAAGAATGGAGAGAATCTGGAAGATGAGCATCTCATTGGGAGGCTGTTACAATTGTCCAGGGGAGGGGTGACAAGCAGTTGAACTAGAACAGTCTGAGCAGAGAGATGGTGAAGGATAGATACACAAGGGTGTAGGAGCAGAATCAACAAGACAAAGGGAATAAATGGAATGGGTGGGGGGAGCAATAAGCAAGGAGCTTGATAGATGTCAGAGAGACAGAAATGACAAGACTCTCCAAATAAGTTGATAAGGGAAATGAGGAAGAAAACAAATTGTCAATGATGTCTCTGAGGTTACAAGGAAAGAAGGGTGTTTGCTTATTATGTAAAGGCATATGACATACCCACACAAACTAGGGTACCTTGGTATATGGGTGGAAAAGCTATTGAGAGTGTAATTTCTCAACATGCCACCAGGTGGTAGTCTAAGTTCAATCAGCTCCAGTTCATTTCCACTGTGCATGTGCCAACAGAATCTACCAGCCAGATGGTATTTCAATCCATGAACTACTGACTCATAACCACACATGGGTGGATAGCTCCTATATTCTAATCACTACTGACTAACCATGCATGAATTAAACCTCCTTGGGGCTACCTCTCTGGTATTTCCCTTTCTAGGGTCTCTCTGAACTTTGCTCTAATCTAAGGCACAAATGTTCCTAATAATAAATCATAATTTCTGAATATGCCACTAGTCCCCATCCCCACAGCTTTAATCATTTTCCTAACTATCAATAACCCTAAAAGGATTGTTCATTCAATACCATTCAATACCAATATATGGAAGTAGAAAAAGTGAAGTAAATAGTTAAAATTTTGAGGCAGAGGACCTCACTTTCCCCTACTCCTTCATTTTTTGTTACTATTGTTCTACAGGCACAAAGACTAGATTGGTAAGAGACAATATATGTCCCTCCCTTCCTCCAAGTACTTTATACTCAGAGGTAAAGGGTACAGAGTAGATTTCCTCAGTTTGCCTCATTTCCCTCTCAATGACTGGCTATTACTGTAATATTGATGTCATAGGTTCACTTATATACCAGGGTCCCCCTTGCAACATTGATTAGGTAAGTTTTGGTTTGGGGTTTTTGTTTTGTTCTATTTTTCCTTCTTAAAGGTAACAAAGCTGTCCCTGAGACTTTATCAGTCCAGCTAAGACACAGGCCTTGCATCCTTTCCTGGTGGCCTCTAATCAAATTAATCTGCCCTCCTGGTTGCTTACCCTTATATGGCTGGAGCCATCTATATCATTTACCTCACCCTGCTAAGTGCTAATGTGTCTTCATTAAGTATGCTTTCCATGTCAAAATAAAATTCTGCTTTTTAAACTGTTGAATGACTTGAGTGTCTCATTTCATTCTATCACTGAACCTACACTAACAAGGGTGTAGCCTGAGTCAGGACTGTCAATTATAAAATGCTACCAGAACTCCTAGCCATCAGGTGAATCAGCTATAGAAGACCCAAGCTCATGGCATCATCCCTTCCCCAGTCTTTGTCAAGTCAGAAGGGAGTATGCTGCTCAATTCTATTATATGCTAGATAGCTTCCTACTCTTAACCTACTCAGTCATAACCACTAGCACAAAAGAAGCAACCACCCAATAAACCAAACCTCCCCAAACTCAAATCCCCAGAAGAGTGAGAGAGTACTCTCTGAAAAAGAGGGAGAATGTCCTAATAGGTAGATAGACGTTCAAAGTGTTTTCAAAGCAACTCTATATTATATAGTATCTAACATGGCCTGTCATTTAATTTACCATAATTCCCTCAAGCTACTCAGACCCATACTTCCCATCTCTTTGACACCTAACGGAAAATGCAGAACAACAGGGATCTTTGGAGAAGAGGTGGGGAAAAATATATTACGCTTAATGATGGCATATTGATATCAGCCCTAACCAGAAATAAGGAAGGGGGAATTCACTTGCTCTCAATCATCACCTTATTTGATAGAGCAATTTTAAGATTTGTGGAAGGGAATATTTGGGTTGAAAAGACCAAATCATGATCCCAATGTATGTACCTGCAGGCTGCATCAAAAAATCTCTAATTTAGGCTCCTATAAATGCTACCCAACATACCTAGAACCCCAAAAACATCACTTAGCAGAGAAAGAATCAGTAGGATTCTATTCCAAATTCCCAAGGTTATGGTTTTTCAAGGAAATGAAAACTATTTCCCTTCTAGTTTATCATTTGCACTTTCTACCAACAATAAAGGCTCAGCTACCAATTCATCACTAATGACAGCTATGAATAAGGAACCTTCACAAATAATATGTTTTAATTATTTTCAATGTCTAGCTTAAAAAGTACTGGCATGTTCAGCCCTCAGATTTGAAAGAATCTGATGTAATTTAACAGGGGATATAATTTTGTTGACATATCTTTTTGCTCATAGGGGAAAGGACTCTTCAGCCAAACCTCAAGGCTTTGGTTAGAATCCCTGTGGATGTGAGCATATAGGCTTATAGCTCCACAGCCAAACCTAAAGGGTTCAGATGATCAGATTTAACAACTACTCTCTCAGTACCAATTGCATCCTCCTATAACAAGGGCAAAGAATGAAAAAAAAAAGATATAAATAATGAATGCTCAACGGAGACCCATATAATGTACGGAATGAGCAATAAACTAGGAGTAAGAAGGCCTGAGACTGAGAAAGCTCTTGGTCAAATCCCAATCTTTATAGGTCTCTGTTTCTTCATCTGTAAATGAGAAAGTTGAACTAGATTCTATAAGGTTTCATTTACCTCTAAATTTATGATTGTCAACATCTACACAAAATTCAAGTGCTGATAGCAAAATTCTTGAATTGTTAAACCGTCTGCTGTCACGTGCATTACTTAGGACCAGTTTTTTAAAATCATATTATATGTTCAAAATATGTCAGCCATCAAATTCAAATTATTAAGGTAGTGACAGCCATTAAATTTATTCTACAAAAGCGAAAATATAGCTCTGACCTACAAATAATAATCATATACATATTTTTCTTAATTACCTTACAATTTTTAAATCACATGAATTTTCCAATATTTAGATTTTAAAATAAATAATAATATAAAGAGATGATGGGTGGCTTTGTGTTTGCAGACCCTTCATAATAATCAATAGCAACCAATTAGCTATAAAGGACATATGAAGAAAGATACTATCTGCAGCCAAAGAAAGAACTAATAAATACAAGTATGTATAAAATAATTTTACACATGTATACCTACTCATGTCTAATTGTAGCCATCTCTAGAGTGAGGAGGAGGGAAGGGATAAAAAGGAAAAAAATATAAGAATTTTGTTTCATGTTTGAAAAGAATAGCAAATTGGACATAGGAGATTTGCAGTTTCATTTGTAATCATCTTTTTTTATTGTACTATGTCATGGAAATACTTGTTTTATTCTTTAATTTAAAATAAGATAAACTTTTAAAATAATCAATAGCAACACTGTAACTTTATTTATGTTATCTCTCAGTCAATCAAATAAATAACAAAAAATAAATGCCAGAATAGCCAGATGCTTAATTTAAGAGAATAGCCCCCCAAAAAAATTGCTACAGCTGTCTCATATAAGAAGAAATGTCTATGGCATATTTAAATACCAAAAGCTATAATTTATAAAATCAATGATCCCTAGAATGAACAAAAAGAAAGATTTTGAAGCTTGTAATAATTGTATTTTACCTATACTTCCAGGCTGATTCCCTTTACTACACATTTCTGCCTCCATACTTGCCTGACATCAGTTTCCTTCACTCCCCACTGATTTTCTACTTTCCAGTAAGAATTTCTGCTTTCCACTTACTCCACCTCTTTAGAAGGCTCTCCTCTCTATTTATATAATATAATACAGATAGATAGATAGACAGATAGATATAGATATGTATGATGTATGTAGGTAAGTATGTGTATTTTCATCTAAGTAATATCCTGATACATTTCAAAGCAAATTCAAAGGAATTTCCTTTTTCCTTTTGGTATGCCAGATAAGGTTAATTTCTTGAATAGAACTTTTTTCATTAGTCAAATAAGTATGTGCTGCAGTGGAACACAAAGATGTAAAGAATTTTCAAAAGCAACTCAAGATTTTTGAAAAGAAAAAAAATAAAAATTTGATAACAAGTACTTGTGTCTTCCTTCATTATATTTTCCATATATTTCTATCACAGAGGTAGAAATACCATCACTGATCAGTTAAATCTATTTGATGAAGAAGTCTCTATTTGCAATGGGCAATCAACAATGTCACAGATGCTTCTGCTGCATATACAATCTACTCATCAGACTTTACTCAAAATAGTTGTTATCCAGTTCTAAAAAGTTCTATGGATACAGCTTGACATAGACCCAGATCAGTTTCATATATGTACTCCCTATAATACCTTAACATTAAAAGATATAATTTTTAAAAGGTGTTTCTGAAAGCCCATACTTGAAAGGTATCTTATAAATATTTCATTGTTCACAGTATTACCCTTTAACTAAAGCATAAATTTAGAATTCCCTAAATATTACTACAAAACACACATTTCAACTACCCCCCTCACTACAACAGAAGCAAAAAACAAAGTAAGATAGAAACCTTAAAATAAAACTACTTTTCAAAACTTATTTACTAGTCATGTTATTCATATTTCTGAGGAGACAGTATAAAATTTTTATATTATCATAGATGGTCAGTGTAATTTAGATCAAGAATCTGTGTTAAGCAAAACGAGAGTGAAGTATAACTCATATGCAAAGGATTTTAAAACCAACAAAGAGGTTTTATCTTTGGAAGAATTCTACAGTTGTTCATTCTGTATCTGAAGTTTCCAAAAGTTTCTTAATGACTAGATGTTGAAGAGTTTGTAGAAAGGAAGGGAAAAGGCAAAGCAAGAATCTGTAAAAGGTATATTTCTCTAAAATTAACATCAATAAAACTACTATGTCAGGATAGTAGTTTATTTTAAAATAAACACTAAAAGAAATAAAGGGAACAAGGTTAGCTAAAAAGATATATGTTCTTTATCAAATCCATTTACAATGATGATAATAAGGATTAAGTTTATGTATGCATTATGGAAATTATCTACTGCCATAGGAAAAAATGGGAAGAAAGTTCTAAGAAGCATGAAGAAAAAAAATACTTGAAATATATGCATGTGTGCATACATATGTATATATGTACATATATACATTTCAGATTCTGAATTCATTATTATGTTGAAATGTGATCAATCAACTACTTGTGTATTTGTAGCTTGTCAATGTCATTTCTAAAATATTGTGTCCAGACCTGAAAATAACACCCACCCTAGCCAGAGTTATGAAGGTCTTTATCCTCCCTAGTCCTGAATACCTTGCCAAACTGGCTTTCTCATTGCTTCCCTATCTAACCAGATATTCATGTTTACACAAAACCAATCAGTGAACAAGTACTTATTAAGTGTTTATGTATATGACAGGTGCATATCCACTGCAGCTTGGTGTCATCTGAAAATTGATAAACATACTATCTGTGGTTTCACCCAACTCATTCCCAAAAACATTTTACAAGTTTTGTTGTTGGTTCAGTCATTTTAGACTCTTTGGCACCCTGGTTGGGGTTTTCTTGGCAAAGATATGGAGTGGTTTACCCTTTCCTTCTCCAGCTCATTTTACAAATGAGGAAACTGAGGCAAACAGGGTTAAGTGAATTGCCCAGGGTCACACAGCTAGGAAGTGTCTGCAGCCAACTCAGGGAAGATGAGTCTGGCACTTTGTCCACTGTACCACCTAACTGTCCTGAACATTTTAAAAGCACCAGGTCTAAAACCCATCCCTTGGACATTCCACTAGGGACCCTCCAAGATGATATCGAACCATCAAGGATTGTTTCCACCCACTATTCCCAGTTCTGCTCTCTGGGTCCAAGCAAAACAATTCTAGTATCTCCTCTACATAACAGTCCTTCAAGTACTTGAAGATAACTATCATATTCCTTCCTCTATTTTCTTATCCAAATTAAACATTCCCCAACAATTTTAACCAATCCTTATATGGAATGGTTTTTCTTCTAGTCACTACCCTGTTCACCCACTCAAACATTATTCAGCTTTCAATCAGTATTGCTCATAAAATGCAGTGCCCAGAACAGAACACAATATTCAAGGCTTGATCTGACCAGGGGAAAGTAGTGGAATCATCATCTCCCTCTTTTTGTACACTAGGCTAATTCTACAATAAAAGACAAAATCCTGAAAAACACAAATAACTGCATCATTTGTATGACTGAGTTTAAATTTAAGTGATATCAAATCTTTAACTTGGACACAGGAACAGGTTAGGCAGAAGGGATGCTAAAAACAAGGAAAAGGAAACAGAAGCCAAGGTGGGAAAGAAAAGGAGAAGCATTTATTCAACACCTACTCTCTGCCAAACACTGCGCTAAATGCTTTACAAATATTTTCCACTTAATAAGAGAGAATATAGAAACACAAAATCGGAGGATTTTATAATTATGGTTCAAGACTGCTCTGTTTATTCCCATCTGAACCCTGGCTGTCAGGGATTTCATAGAGGAATTTCTGCATAGGATTGGAGGATAGAATGGGTTACTTCTAAGGTCATTGTCATCTTTAAAATTCTGAGGGTCTGGAAGGCTAGTCACATAAACAAGTAGTCACTAAAGCCAGGCAAAACAGAAAAGTAGTGATTGATACAGATTCTATTCTTTACTTTACTTTCCTACAACTATTAATATTATTGTTATTTTTAATGCTCTCTTCCAGGACATATGACAGCCTGGTGTTACTAGTGAGTGTAGAAGGGACTTATGAACAGGATTTTTGTTTTTCTTGTTTTATTTCGTTTTTCGACAATGTTAATGTGATAGTTCAAAATGATGGGCTGCTCAGGCCCCAGCCCTAAGATCATGTCTCTGGAAGCCCCTCAGTTTCTCAGCAAGATCATGTCTCTGGAAGCCCAGAGACATGATCTTAGGGCTAGGGCCCGAGCACCCCATCAAAATGAAGGGGGTACAAAATGATTACACGCTGCTTTTGGACTTCATAAACTGAATCACAAGCCATGGCCTAATTCAGCAAAACTGCATGATTCAAACTCTACCATGGGAAATAAAAAAAAAAGGAAGAAAAAAATCCCAATGAAACAATGTTCTGGTCTGAAGTGACTACTTCTACTTTTATAACTTCCTGAAAGGCTATCCAGTCGATTCTCTGTCTGCATGAGTTGATCTTGACAACAAAAACAAGTTTCTGAAAATCAAATTATGACTCTTGCCAACCCACCACTAACATGAAAAATACAACCACTTCCTAAGTGCTCCTTTTTAATTCTTCTCACCAGTAGTTAGGTCAAAAGTCATAAAAACAACCGTGAAGTAATTCTCCTCAATCTGGTATGCCTAAAACTGCCAAATAGTAAGAGAAAACTGAACAGACATGATCAGAGTGACTTAAACATTGACATGCCTAACTCATCAGTAAAATTCATATCCCTGTAGAATCTTTATATTCTCCTCAACAAATGCTTTTTGTTGCCACTGTCAAAAAGGAATAATAATAGGGAATATGTAGAAACAGGTGATTGCGACACATTGTTTAAAGGGAAATAATAAAGACAAAATTCATAAAAAGCTGGAAGTGTAATTTCCAAAAAAAAAATTGCAAATTGATTGCAAATAATAATTTAAAAAAAGAAATGCCATAATGAAACAAGTAACTGAGCATTTCAGGCCAGGCAGTAAACTTAATTAGCACAGCTCAATCCTATCTGAAAAATCTTGCTGCTTTGAAAACAAAACAGGCTTCCAGAGACATGGACGAGAAAAAGACTATGTGTCAGCCTAGCTCCCACCCTCAGAGCCTCAAAAAAACAAGCCATGCATCAAGTGATGAAACTTACAACAAGAAGAGTACAAAGGAAAAAAAAATTCTGCCAAAGACATTTCTTACTGGAGGGAAAACAGCCAATAAAAAACTGCATCACCAATCCACTCCCTCTAGTTCTGCTAACTATCCCCTACTTCCTACCCTGAGGTATGTAACTCCAAAGGATCAAAGCTAGAGGAAAATGGAAAACACTGAAAGCATATTTAGAGCAGTCTGTTTGATGGCACCAAAGAACTGGAAGCCAAGTGAATGCCCATAGATTGAGGAATGGCTCAAAAAACCTAACTTGCGGATTTAATGAAATATTAATGCGCTGAAAGAAATTACCAATATAAGGCACTTGAGAGAAATTTTTAAAATTGTATAAACTGGTGCTGAATGAGGTAAGCAAAAACAAGAGACCAAATTTATGCCATGACCATAATAACAGGGGGGAAAAGATGATGGATTATAGGTATAGAATGAAGCATATATATTCAGACATGGCCAATATGTCCATTTTTTTTCATCACCTCATTCCCCTTCATGTACTTTGAACCAGTGACTCTCAACCTTTTTGCTGCTTCTTGCATGTGACACCCCCATTTTCCCATTACAGGCATTTTCATTGGCTATCTTCCATGTGTGGAATGCTCTCCCTCCTTATTTCTCCCTCCTGGCTTCTTTGGCTTCCATCAACTCAGCTAAAGACTAATTTTCTGCAAGAAGACTTCTTTTGAACCCCCTTAACCTTAGTTCCTTCTCTCTGAAACTGTCTATATTTTGTTTGTATATAATTGTTAGCATGTTGTCTTTCCCATTAGACTGAGTTCTTTGAGAGCAGGGACTGCTTTTTTTTTTTTAAACCTCATCCTTGTTTCTTTTATCTGTCTGCCCACTCTTTTTATTTCTCTTTTGCCAGCTCATCACTGATATCAGGTCCCTTAACTATGGATATTCTCCATATTTTTTCTTAGCCCCTCTTCTCTTCTCACTCTATACACTCTCTTTGCAACCTTATCAACTCCCATTGGTTCAACTATTTGTAGGCAGATATTCTCTCTGTCTCTATCTCTCTCTGTCTCTCTGTCTCTGTCTCTGTCTCTCTCTGTCTCTCTGTCTCTGTCTCTCTGTCTCTCTCTCTCTGTCTGTCTCTGTCTCTGTCTCTCTCTCTCTGTCTCTCTCTCTCTCTCTCTCTCTCTCTCTCTCTCTCACACACACACACACACACACACACAGCTTTAATCCTACATCATAATTGCCAATTGGGCACTTTAAACTGGATTTTCTGAGATGCTCCAAATTAACAGTATCAAAAAATGAATTATCTTTTCCCCTAAATACTCCTTCTCTTCCAAACTTCTATCAAAGATACTACCATATTCCCAGTTTTCCAAGTTTGTAACTTTGGTGTTATTCTAGAGTCCTCACAATCCCTCATCCTACTTATCCAGTCATTTGCCAAATCTTTCCATTTCTACCTTTATAACATGTCTCTAATCTTAAACTCTCTATCCTCACACAATTACCATCAATATCTCTCATTCATATTATTGTAACAATCTCTCAGCCTCACATCTCTCACAACTCCAAACCACTCTCCACACAGCTGCCAAAATAATTTTCCTTAATTACAGATCTGATCATATTATTCTTCTACCCAATCAATACCAGTAGCCTCCTCATGCCTCTAGAAGAAGGGTTCTTAATCTTCATATCATGTATCCCTTGGGCAATCTAGTGGAACTTATGGACCCTTTGCAAAGTTCTTCTCAAAATAATGTTTCCTTTCCTATGTTCATAAAGAAAAGAAATGAAATTTCAGTATTTTGTTCATATTCAGGAGTATTTTGTGATGTATTCCCCATCCAAACAGATAGATCTCAGGAAACCTATACATGAAACACTTGAGAATCAAGTAACCCAAGATTAAGAACCTCCACTGAAGAATAAAACATCAACAACTCTGTTTTTTCACTTTTAAAGCCATTGACAACCTTGTCCAACCTATCTTTCCAGCCTCATTGAATGTCATCCCCATTGTGGTACTCTGTGAACCTACCCTACTGTCTTTCTCACTTTTACACACTCAACATTCCATCTCCCATCTCCCCATGCCTTTGCCTTAACTGTTATACATGCCTAGAATATGTTCTTGCCTTTACCTTCTATAGCTCATTTCTTCTTCTAAGATACAGTTCAGACACCATCTTATATATGAAGCCATTGAAAATCCCCCCCAGACTACCTGGCATCTAACTACTTAGTATTTATTCACTTTATATTTATGCTTTATATATGTATATAAGTTCTTATCTTTCCCATTAGAGTATAAACTTCTTGTGAGCACTGATTATTTTATTCTTAGTACTTGAATCCCTAGTTCCTAGCACAGTACCTAGGGCATAGAAGGCACTTAATAAATGTGTTTCTGGATCAAATAAAACTGACATAATAACTAAAACCTATAGAGATTATGAAATACATAATCCCAGCAAAAGAATCACAAATCTAGTGCTAGAAGTGACCTCAGAAGCCAATTACTGTATATAATGCATGGTATATAATGTATGCGATATGTGTACGTTTATATGTGTGGTTGTGTGTGTGTGTGTGTGTGTGTGTATACACACACATACATATCTCTCTTCCCTCCCATTATAATGTAAACTTCTTTGAGGGTGGGGTTCATTTCTCTGTATGATACATAGTAAGCACTTAATAAATACTTGTTGAGTAACCAATCAGCATAAAGCCTAATAAGGTGGAAACAGTTGGCTAATAGAAGGGAAACAGGAAATATTTGCCTGGAAAATCTTCCTTTACTATAGCACAACACACTGCTTTAAAAATCAGCCAATCAATAAGTATTTACTCAGCCCTACTATGGTCTAAGAACTGTGCTAAGCAGTAAGGATTCAGAGATAACAATGAAACCATCCCTTCCCTGAAGGAGCTTACAATCCATGAAAAGTCAGCTAGGTCTGAACTAGTCACATCTCACAAAGTTAAATGTCTATGCCCATATGTACCAGGTAATGATTTGCCAGATTAGCTACCTGTACTTCTGGGTCTTAAAGTGAAAAGAAATCTTTCATCCCACACATACCTATTTATGAAAAAATAGTATAAGTTTAGAAACAAAGAAATCAAACAGGTTCTAAAAATAATCCTTCTTCAGGTCAGCAAGTAATTGTAATGGAAATGCAAATTTAAAGATCTTCCCTGCCCTTAGGCCCTTTGTTAGCTTTAAGAGACTCTGAGAACCTTCCTTGATTTGAAAATATACTCTGCCTCCTAATAGACTGAATGTGGTCACATGGACCCTGTGGCAGGAGGCTTGGTTTTCAGGAATGCCCACACCTTGATGCTGTGTGATTGGGCAGTGGGTCAAGAGGGTAGTTACATTCTCTGACCCAGAAGAAGGCTATATAATCCCTGATGTGAGGCTTTACTTTGGGGCTCACTTTGAGTAGTGTTCTATGATTTGATCAGATGAGACTCTGGGAAGCCATTGTTGAGAGCCCCCTGGCTTTGAAAAACCCAGATGTTGATTTGGTATGGATGTAATGGTTGGACAGTTTGGAAACCTGTCTACTTGATCTGTTTCTCTGTCTTGATAATTCTGTCTGCATACTCTGAAGTTCGAGGTACTGACCTTTTTCCCCTGAACTAGGTAAACGATATATGTTTGACTGATTAAAGTAAGCTTGTTAACCCATTTTGAGTTGCTTTCCTTTAGCAAAGCAGATCTAAGAACCTGTGTTGGCAGCCACCCTGGGGACACTTGGGGTGCTTGCTACTACAGTAATTTAATGTTATAACTATTGAAAATCACCTTTGTAAATTTATCATTTTCCTCATATTACCACTAACTTATCACTATAACCTTGACAAGAATGGGAAATGATAATGGTGACAATAGCAGCTTATATATACATATCATTTTATTGTTAAGATGTTTCATATCTATATATCTATATCTATCAGTGTATTTCTGCTCCAAGTAACTAAACAAACAAAAAAAATAAATGTGACATGTGACTTCCTCAAAACATGGCAAAATTTGAGATTGGCCATGTGTGTACGTGATAAAGGTAAGAATTTGAAACAAAGAAAAGAAGGAATTCATCTGGCTTTTGCCTTGTCTTTTCCTCTTCCATTCATTTTCATGGGAGACCACAAAGAATCCTAGAGTTGGGGAAATTAGAGGGCTAGACCCAGTGCCTTTTGGTGGCTGGCTGGAAGGGCAGCCTTAAAATGCTGTTGCATAGATATGGTTTGACAAAGATATTAAGTAGGGAGTTTACAGTGACTTTCTATCATTAACTCAGAGACTCTGTCTTTGTGAGCAGGAAGTTAAAAACAGACTTGAAGCCTGCAGATAACTTACCCATCTTCTCCTGGATGGAGAAGTATTCTTTTCAAAAGTAAGTGCCTATCACCATCATAACCCTGAGTACTATCAAAATACTATTTACGGAAGTGAAAAACTGGTGAAGCCATACCCAGCAATGACTAGTGGTGACCACAGAACTAAAAGAAGAATGACTCCAAAAGACCAGCATCAGCTGATTGAGTACATGGGTAACAAAAACCTCACACCACACAAGGCCAACAAGTGTAGCAAGAAGACATCACCAGCCATGTGAGCATCCTTCCCTCCATGTTCCCCTCTTTGCACTTGAGCATATCTCAAGTTTGTAGGAAAAAAATATTCTATTGCTACTTTTGTTATCAAGCTATTTCCTCAACGTTTTAAAATAACCATGCCCTTTGACTGATTTATAAAAATAAATTGTTGGTGGAGGCTCAAAAACTATGATTTTGAGGTTACATATGTACAAAGTACCCTGAACTAGTGCAGCTGGGGGGACACCCATGAAAATTAGAAGAGTTCAGGGGTATTCTAGTTGCTACAAATAAATATGTTTGATGTCAAGAAATGAAAGTATCACACATTTATTAGTTCACCTGTCACATGTTCAGTTAATAAATAAGCAGCTCTCTGAATATATAATGCACTTTTGGTGCATGCAAATGTTTTAAAACTATGAATATACTATTTAATATAATCCTAGTATCATAGACCTAGAAAGGACCTCAAAAGCTATCTAGGTTCATTACAGGGGGTCTACCCAATGAACTAGAGGCTTTGTTTTCTCTTGATATCATGAAGATAACAAGGAAGTCTATAGTCTGCTCATATCATCCCTCATGCTCATTATGTGATCACTCTCTTTTCTGCACCCTCATATATTTCTTTATCCTTTATCCTGTTTCTCCTTCTTAATTCTTTGTTTGTAATGTTTACCAGTTTTCTCTTACCTAGCATGTACCCCTCCTTGGCCCCCTGTGTAATATACTCACTGTTGATTTTCCAGCATATGTATAAGTCTATGTGTATGTGTATGTATATTATATGTATATCATGTGTATATGTATGTATTGTTCAGACACACACATTGTTATACTAAAACAGTTGTGGAGTTGTGCATCAATAAAAATTTATGTAAGAGGAAAAAAAGACAGCCATGTGATTCTAGAAAAGAAGTGAAAACAAATGTGGAGAATAAGCACCAAAATAAAGTCATCTTTCTTATAGGCTAGTGGTAGGAGTAGTTCTACACACAGTCATTGTACATCTCTAACTGGAGATACAATATCCTTTGGTATAAATTCAGGAAGCAGTACTTTGGGGTATTTGTCATATCACCAGATGATGTGCATACTAAAAAGAATCAAAATATATTTGGCTAATAAAACCAACCCACACTGTTTTAAGACCAAATTTATATAAGCAATAAATATGAATCCTGCATGATTACACTGACTTGGCACATCACAGAGAAATACAGCTTGTCAAGTAGTAAATACATGGCATAACTATCCACATGGTGTCAAGCTCACACCTAGAGCGCAGAATGGATCCACTCTGTAGTAGATTTATCGGAGAATACGGACAAGAATTATGTAGGATGAGATTTGGTTGGGTTGTGATACCAGGAGTAGCCATAATGATGACATCATAAATCTTCCATGAAACATGATGTCTTGGTTTTAAATAATATCTTATATCCAAAGTGCTTTCACTCATCCATTCTCATTAAATTCTTCTGAGGTAGTCAGGAACAGCAATTATTATTTCCAACTGAATTCAAGTCCACGGCAATACATAATGAGGTAATACTGAGATGAAAAAGACCAGATTCGTTTTTTTGCAAACAACAAATATGGATTGCTTTTCTCTTAAACCCAAAGGAGAGGAGGACAGCATAAGTAGTTGTGGAATATGGCACGTTTTCAGGAGAAGAGATATAAACGGGACATGGAAGAAGGCAAAATGCATATCAATCAATTCCACTCCTAGAAGGTAAATGACTTTGTACAGCTGAAATACCTTTTTTTTCATGCATTTGCAGAGTAGATAAGGGCTGCCTGGGTCCTGGATGAACATGAAAACTAGTTACTCTAATATTTATTTGATCTTATCCCCTTTCTTCTACTTCTTTGGTCATGAGTAATGAAACCATAGGCAGTCAAGTCATGCTTATCTCCATCATACAATTTTCAGCTGATAGGGATCTATTGAATGTAAATGAAACTGGGAATAAAAGAATGTAGAATATCACCAGGTGGGCAGGGAAATGAACTAAAATGTAATTGGATAAATCCATATCGTTCACACCCTATATTAATAAGATAAACACTGATACCCAAAAAAGGGAACAGAGCTAGGAGAGAGAAACCACAGGGAGCTAGGGATTTCCAAGCACAGCCTAGAGAATTGAGTGAAGTACATAACTGCATGGGACGGTTCTGGAAGTGTCCAGTGCCTAATTTATTATTGTTGAATTGAATCAGGCTAATGACCAGCAGCATCCTCGAGAGCTAAAAATAGAATTAATCACAACCCCAGGTCAAAATTGAACATAATCTTTTCTCTAATTCTTCTTTTCTCCAGAATCAACATGCCAAGTTCCATTAAATGATAGTGATGAGATTCTGGTTACCTAAGCACTATAGCCTGTGTATATGGTGCCTTGAAAGTAACCACATGTGCAAGTGCCAGATCAATATTCCTGAACTACAGTTTTGACATCACTCTCTACTCAAAAACAAAACTATCACTTGATTCCTTTAAGGTAAAATGCAAACTTAATGAATCAACATTTTAGAACGAATGAAGCATTTAAGTGTTTGCTACATGCAAAGCACTGGGGAGAGAAACAGAAAAGCAAAATAGTCCCTCTTCTCAAAGAACTCATATTTTAATGAGGGAGATTTCAGCTGCAAGTCAAATGGAAAGGTTTAATGGTCTTCAGGGAACAGAGGCAAAGAAGATGGTGATGCCTCTTCAAAGAAATATCTGCTGACAAAATCATCTGTTTATGGTATAGAATCATTTTAAAGTACCAAGGAGTCAAGAACTTTCTTTTCTGGGTCTTCAATAGATGTGGCTGCAATATCTGTGGAAATAGTTGCCAGACTAGGAAATATATAATCAGAATACATAATAGGAAAGCTACACCTCCACAGAGATTGCTTCCCTGAATGAATGGACTGAAGGTGTGATGGTTATCAAGGTAGCAGTGGCGATTTGACTTGCCTGGCAAATGCTGCCTACTGTCTCTCTTGGCATCTTGCTGCTGCTTCTAGTCTGGTTTGCCAGTTGGAAGGAAAATTAAAGGCAGTGTGTGAGTATACAATGAAGGATACTGGTATTATAAAATCCAGTTTCCTAAATGAAAGGATCTTTATTGCAAACTTGAAGCAGAATGATGCCAAAAATAAGTTAGATTTTCTTCCACAAAAATTCAAGATGGTTGAAGACCTCCTTAATAAGTATTTTTTCCTTTGTTAATTTGAAACAAGATATTTCTAACAGAAATTGTGAGATGTGTATTTCAGTAGTACTGATTTCATGCTTATATAATCTCGATGCATTTTTAAAACACTGAGGCATTACTGAGCTCCTAAGAGCTAAATTATTTACTCTTGGGCCTTGGATTTGACATAGAATTTAAACTGCTGTATAATAAATGACATGTGCCAGAAAATGATGAACTGGAACCTTCCCAGAATGCCAGCATAATTAGTCAACCTGGCATACATAACATTTAATCAAAAGCTAGATGGTCTCATTATTCCATAACCAACAAAATGTTAGATCAACTTAGCTACTCTGCTTTATTTAATTCAAAAAACTTTTTTCCTCCACACATACTTGACCCCATGAATAACTTTCAAATGTCATGTTTTATTTTTGTACTAATGGAATAACCTAAAGTTGGAAAATGATATATCATGAAGGTTTATTTCAAAATCTGAAAATTAAGAGGCAAATGTGAAAAAAAAAGCCTCACAGAGATAAACTGAATATTTGTTGGATAAAGACTGGGAACTTAGCTGCATCAATTTAACTTTGTAAGACTGTTTATGTTATTTCTGTAAATAATGAAAACGTATCTTTGTGAATCAGAGTAGCTTACAACTAACAGTGTTATCCAATGTTTTGGGATAATAAGAACTGATTTTTAGCCAAAAGCTAAATTTATTCAGGAAAACAAATGTTTTATAACTATTTCAAATGCTAATCACTACTTTAAGAAGTTTTGGTTTTTTGTTGTTTTTTTTTCTTACCTCACATGATTGTCTACTGTTGTTTCAATTTTTACTATCCAATAACACTATCATAGCTGCTTCATAAAAAGGAGAGTTTGCTGTCCTTCAGAGTCAAGCCCAAAACCTCCTGATGCAAAGTGCTTCAAACTACTGTGTGAGAGAAAATGACTATTTCTTTATACTCTATTTTGTATACTATATTCTGTTCGGGATACTTTTATTTTGTGATTGTGTCCTCATACTTTGATAGCAATTAGTCTCATGAGGAGGGGGGGGACGGATGAATGGATATTCAATGTTAACTAACTAGAAATGTGTTTCTTTTTAAAAATTTTTGTGAAAAAGTAGGAAATAGGGATAAAAAGAATCTGTGCCCGATGCTTTGAGTCAATTAATCAGAGCAGTGTATAGGACACAGATATTTCTAGCTATACTTCTGTCCTATATCAGACATGCAGAAAAGAGAGGGTAAAGGAAATAACCCCCAGTCGTCATTAAAGTTATTTCTGTGAAACAGCCCTTTTCTAACAATACTAATAAACCATGCAAATTTGGTATTTTTATCCTTCACTGCCTGTGATCAAAGGCCCTGATTTAAGGTGAAAGCAAGGGGGTCACATTCATCTTTTCACATGATGTTACTGCTGCTGATTTTGTGAAAAGCTGTATGACCTAGAAAGGAGTAAGGTATGAATGATGCATGACTGCAGGGAACATAAGGCGTCATCACTCTATTTCTATCTACATGGGGTGGAGGGAATATATTCTCCATGGACTGAGTATTCAAATATCATGTTGAAACAACAAACAATAAAGGAAGGAAATAATTTATAGGCTTAAAAATAGAAGACGGCAAATCAAAGAGATCAGATTTTTCTTGATCATTTCCAGAAATTTAACTTTTAAAGGATTTTACATTTATTTATTCATATCTTTGATATAAAGCATTTTGGTTTGAAGTCAAAGGCACTGTCATCCACATTTATCTCTGGATTTATAGCATGCTCACATTTGGCTTTGATCTATTGCTATTTGACCTCAAAACTGCACTTTTGAGAAACATTTTCATGAGCTCAGTTCCAGGCAGTAGGTAGCAGGTAAAGAGCACTGTGCTAGGGTTAAGCATGACCATAATAATGAATAATTGCTTAGGAGCAATGTAAATGGTGTTTTATGTGGAACAGGAGAGGCTCCAAGAAGGACATAACATTTAGGTTAGGAACAGTTAGGGTGGTGAGGTGGTAGATAAAGGAAGAAAAGAATATTCAGTAAAGCCATCTCCTGCTGCCCTGGGAAAGAAGAGAAATGTCATTTCATCAATTATCAGATTGCTCCCTTCCTGGGAGAAGAAAAAAGGCTCTTCCTTCAAGTCTCTATTCTGATCTCTAGCCTTTCAGGAAAGGGAATACCATCATTCCTTCAGCTCCTAGCACCTGTCCCCTCACCTGAACTGCCTCAGGCCCCGAGAGGACTGAGTTTTGGGCCAAATCCCTATGGGTGACAATTTTGTGACATAACCTCAAATGGGCTCTGACTATGACAAGGCAATCCTTTCATACCTGCCCAACTAATTCACTAGGGTATCTAGGTAATAAGTAGATAGAGTGCTGGGCCTGGATTCAGGAAGACTTGAGTTCAAATATAAGTTCAAACACTTAATAGCTGTGTGACTCTGGGCAAGGCACTTAACCCTTTTTTATTTCAGTTCCTCAGCTATAAAATGAGCCAAAGAAGGAAATGGCAAACCACTTCAATATCCTTGCCAAGAAAATTAAAAATGGGGTCATGAGTTAGACATGAATAAAACAACTGAACAGCAACAATTAATAATAATAATTTTCAGTTCCACTCAACAGAGCACCTCTTCCAGACCTTTTCATACCTCCTCAAACCTCCCATGACTCTGGCTCTCCCAACCTTCTCATTTGAAAAACTTACTTATATTTTACTAAAAGAAGAAAGAGAAAAAATATTGAAGCTGTTTATTCTCTCCTCCTCATTCTGCATCACCTAGACCCTTTCTGCCACTATCTCCTCCTTTACCCCCAAATCACATGAAGAGGTGGCCTTTCTCCTTACCAAGGCAGACTCTTCTACATGTAAAAATTTTCTCATTCATGCCATCTTCTCCAACAAATTGTCTTTTCCATCATCCTACCCTCTTACTTATCTTCAATTTTTCTTTGTCTCCTGGCTGCTTCCCTGCTGCCCACATGTTCATGCCTTCTCCCTCCTCAAAAAAAGTTTTACATCTATATGGTGATCCCCACTATCTATTGTCCCATATCTCCTCTCTTGTCTGACCAACGTCCTTAAAAAGGCCATCTATAATCACTGTTTCCACTCCCTTTCCTCTCACACTATTTTTAATTCTCTAAAGTCTGGCTTCCCATCTCTAAGTGCTAAATCTAATGGCCTGTTCTCAATCCTCATCTTTCTTGACCTCTCTTCAGACTTTAATTCTGTCAGTCACACTCTTCTCCTTGATGCTCCCTTCTCCATATGTTTTTGTCCCATTGCCCACACCTGTTCTCCACCCCCCCCCCCCACTACCTGACCATTCCTCCTTATCTTTGCTGCATTTCCATACTGGTGATACCCATTAATTGTGAATATCCTCCAAGACTCTATTCTGGGCCATCTTCTCCATCTATGCTATTTCATTTCACAGGCACATCACCTCCCATGGTTTCAACTACTATCTCCATGCTGATGATTCTCAGATTTATTTGCCCAGCCCTAACTTCTCTGCTGAACTCCAGTCTCACATACACAACTGCCTACTGCACATATAAACTTAGCATGTCCAGAACTGAAGTCATTGTCTTTTCCCCCAAAGCCTCCCTACTTCCAAACTTCCCTATTATTGTCAAGGGTACCACAATCCTCCACATTCCTCAAGCTCATAACCTAAGCAGTCATTGTAGACTTCTCACTCTCTCTCACCTTCCACATCCAATCTGTTGCCAAGTCATGTCAATTTAACTTTCATAACATCTCTCATATACCTCCCTTTATCCCCTCTGACAATACCACCACCCTGGTGCAGGCTCTCATCATCCAAAGCAATTTGGAATTATATAAAGTGGCTATGCCTGGAGTTGCAACAGCCTTCTGATTGGTTTCCTTGCCACAAATTCCTACATGCTCTAGTCAGTCCACTACTGAGCTGTCAAATAAATCTTCCCAAAGGTCAAATCTTACCATGTCACCCTCTTTTTCAATAAATTCCCGAGCTTCCCTATCACCTCCTGTATCAAATTCAAAATCCTCTATTTAACATTCAAAACTCTTCACAACCTGACCCCTTACCTTTTGATTCTTCTTACACCTTACTTCATCTCACATGCTCTGCAATCCAATGATACTAGCCTCCTTCTGGTCCTTGTACAAGACACTATTTGCAGACTTTACTCATTTTCACTGATTGTCCCTCATGCCAAGAATACTTTCCCTCCTCATCTCTGCCTCCTGGCTTCCCTGACTTCCTTCAATCCCCAACTAAAATCATATCTTCTACAGGAAGCCTTTTCTTATCTCCCTTAATGCTAGTAACTTCCCTCCATTAATTATCTCCAGTTTATCCTACATATTTCTTGTTTATGCATACTTGTTAGTATGTTTTCTCCCCCATTAGACTGTGAGATTCTTCAGAGCAAAGATCTTATTTTTTTCCTTTTCTCTATATCCTCAGCACTTATCAGAGTGCCTGGAATACAGCAGATGATTAATGAATGCTTGTTGACTTAATGATACTAATTCAGTGTTGGTGGAAAACAATTTGGAATTATGTAAAGTGACTAATAACGTCCATACCCTCCAGTGTTAGATATGTACTACAAACAAGTCAGTGATAAAAACAAAGGTCTCATATAAACCAAACATGTTTAGTGGCACTTTTTGTAGTAACAAAGAACTGGAAAGCAAGTCTATGCCTATGAACATAGTTTGGCTAAACAAATATAATGGGATATTGTGCTGCCAGAAATGAGTAGTATGATGGAAACAGAGAAGCCCAAAAGAAGAGATATAAAAAGACATTTCACCCAATTCCCATGAAATGTAGGAGATTGGAAAAGTCTACAGGTATTGCAGATCTTGTCAGATTTTTCAATGTATTGATCTGTTTTTGTTGTTTTTTTCTCTTCTTCCTACCTTTCTTTTTAAAAATCGTTTATATTTGGAATGTTTCTTTGGGAGGCAGAAGGGAAGATACACAGGGAGAAATGTAGGTGACATAAAAATATAACAATAAAAATTTATTTTTAAAATTGCAAAAGCAAATTGGGCCCTTTCACTTCTCTATACAGAATTAGCAGTATTGGGTTATTCCTTATTTTTCCCTTTGCCTGACTTTGTCAATTAAAGTTTTTTCTTACAGAATTCCTTTAGAGATGACAAAGACCTTCATGATGGGAAAAATACTGGATTTGTAATTAGAGGAATTGGGTCCAAATTCTGGCTCTGACTTCATTACACAGGTGACTTTGGTAAGACACAACCTGTCTACATTTCAATCTTCGTCTGTGAAATGACAACCTAGACTTGATGATAGAGAAGGTAAATTCTATCTTTGATTCTATAATTTTTTGATCTCACAAAAACTCTATGAAGCAAAAAGCAAACAACAAAAAAAGCTGTAATGTTGATAAGTGGCAGAGACCAAGTTGTGTGATTCCAAGCTACTTTTTGTACTTCTCCATTGAAATCAACTTCTCCATCTCTTCCTCTTCAAGTAAATCATTTGTCAACATCCTTTTCCTTTATATAAGGAAATTAATACTTTAAATCTGAATACATTTTCCAATGAAATCTTTAAAAGATACAAATGAATTAGAAAAATTTGTGAGAATCAAGGGAATATTTTCTTTTTGTTAGTAAAGCACTTTTTAAAAGAAAAATAATATAATAGAAAAAAATAGCCATTACTACTTTACTGAATAAATAGCAATATATTTTATGCATTTAATTTTCAACTCATCCTGTCTAACCTTTTTTATAAATTAAATTTTATGTTTATTTTAATTTATATCATTCATTTCCACAAGATTTGGGATTACAAATTTTCTCCCCATCCCTCTCCTACCCACCACCCCAAACCAGAAATCATACTGTATACCCCCTCCCCCAATCTGCTCTCTGCTATATCCTCTCCCACCTCCCCCTCCAACTTTCCAGCAGGGCAAGATGGATCCCCATACCTCAGTGCCTGTACCTCTTACTTCCCAATTGCATGCAAAAAAAAATAACAATAATAATATATTTTTTTAAACATTTGATTTCAAAACTGAATTCCAGATTCCCTCCCTTCCTCCCTTGTCACCCACCCTTACTGGGAAGATAAGCAATTCAATATAGTTTGTACATGTGTAGCTATGCAAAACATTTCCATAGTGGATATATTGTGAAAGACTGACTATATTTCCCTCCATCCTATCCCACCCCACCTTTAATCTATTCTCTACTTTGACCCTGTCCCTTTTCAAAAGTATGAACTTCTAACTTCCCTCCCCCCCCAACCTGCCTTCCCCTCCATCATTCCCCCTCCCATACTCTCCCTCCCTACTTTCCTGTAGGGTGAGATACCCTATTTAGTGTGTATATTATTCCCTCCCCAAGCCAAATTCAATGAGAATAATGTTGACCCATTCCCTTTTGCCTTTCTGTTCTTCCCCTCCATTGTAACAGTTTTTCCCTTGCCTCTTCTATATGGGATAATTTACCCCATTCTATCTCTCCCCACCTCCTCTCACTATACACTCACCTCTCAATTTCACCTTTTAAGTACCATCCCTTCCTATTCAATTGGTCCTGTGCCCTCTGTCTACGTATACCTGTATACATATATACACACTGTCACATATGTATTCATATGCCCATATACCCTCCTATATAGACAAATATATGTATGTATACATATACACACACACATTTATATTCCCTTCAACTATTCTCATACTGAGAAAAGCTTCATAAGTTACAATTATCGTTTTTTTATGTAGGAATGTAAATAGTTCAACTTTGATAAATTCCTTATGATTTCTTTTCCCTTTTTACCTTCTCATGCTTCTCTTGCTTCTTGTATCTGAATGTCAAATTTTCCTGTTCTTTTGCAAATAATCATAAAGGACTGCTCAAGAGCCTACTCAAAACCTATTGCTATGGGAATGGGAATCTAAGATCTTCCCTGCCCCTAGGCCCTTTGATAGGGCTTAGGTGACTCTGAGAACCTTCCTTGATTTGAAAATATACTCTGCCCCCTAACAGGCTGAATGTGGTCTCATGGAACCTGTGGAGGGAGGCCTGTTTTTCAGCAATGGCCACACCTTGTTGCTTTGTGATTGAGCAGTGGGTCAAGGGGGCTGTGACATTCTCTGATCCAGGAGAAGGCTATATATACCCTGATGTGAGATTTTGTTGTGAGGCTCACTTTGAGAAGAGTTGTGTGATTTGACCAGATGAGACTCTGCATAGCCATTGAGCCCCCTGGCTTTGAAAACCCAGATGTTGGTGCTTCCCTCTCTGGTAACTGACTATATATAGATGTAATGGTCAGACAGCTGGAAGCCTGTCTGCTGATGTTTCTCTGTATTTGTTGTCTGCTTGTAACTTGTTTGTATTCTCTGAAGTTCAGGGTGCTGACCTTTTTCCCCTACACTAGGTAAATGACATATATGTTTGACTAAAGCAAGATTGTTAACCCATTTTGAGTTACTTTCCTTTAGAAAAGCAGATCTAAGACCCTGTGTTGGCACCTACCCTGGGTATGCTAGGGTGCTTGTTGCTACACTTATTAACCCACATCTAAAAGTGAAGGATACTAGTTTATCTTTACTTTCCAGTAAAGTATTTTTGTGAATATAGGCATGCCATTTCCTCCCCAAACCTTAGTTACTAAAAATGAGGGACTATTTGGTACTGTGTGGATAGAGTGCCAGGTCTGGATTCAGGATGACTCATCTTTGTGGGTTCAAATACAGCCTCAGACATTTACTAGCTTTGTGACCCTGGCAAGTCACTTAACCCTGTGTGCCTCAGTTCCTCATCTATAAAATGAGCTGGAGAAGGAAATGGCAAACCACTCCAAGTATTTGTGCCAAGAAAACCCCAAATGGGGTCACAGATAGTCAAGTACAACTGAACAATAACAAAGGAAAACTATAATTAGTGCTCCTTTCAAAAATCTCATTTTAGGGCATCAGCCATTATCGGAGGTGGGGAGTACCATATTTTACCCCAAATCATTAAACACAAATAGCTTTCCAATTAATTACTATTTCAGTGAATGTTTCTGCAGTTTGATTTTGTCTCTATAGAGAAATGAGAGCTCCTAAAAGTCTCTCCCAGGAGGAAATAAAATTGTGAGAGACCTATATGAAGGCATACAGATAGGAGAGTTCACCTTTTCTTTTTGTTGACTTTGAGAGAAATCTTCTGGATTCCCTGCATGGTAAAGGAAGCAGAAAGCTATCACAATCAGGCAAACAAAGCCCCTGAGATTCACAATTCTTATTAGTCATGTAGGGAACTAAAATAAGCCATATTTGGCCTTGGGATAGGAGACTCCCAAACTGTGGCAACCACCAGAAACTGCCACAAACCAAGACCCTTTCTACTGGCTGTTGTGATCAGGTGAAGAGGAAGCAAGATTTGTGCCAGGACACTCATACCTAAGAGATTACTGGAATAAAGGAGAAACTGGAGTGACAGGGGCCCTTAGGACTGTGTTTAATTGAAAATCCCATCAACTAGTGAGATGGAAAGTCACACAACTATCCCCTATCATGTTTCTTTTGATATCATCCAGAACCATTTTCAAGGGTTCTAGGTAAGTTCCCTTACTTTTTTCACATGACCCATGGACACAAGGGATTATTTCAAAATATCATTGGAAGCAAAGACTCCAACCAAAGCTCATTTCTGCTAAATTCAATAAACTATATGGTCACAGTATGTTAAATGTCCTTGTCCTGTGAATGTGGGGAATAGAGGCTTATGTGATGCATTGCCTTTCTACTGGAACTTAAGGAAAGTAATATGAGCTAATTACAGATAATTATACTTCTGCACTACCCCAAGTGCATACATCTAAAGTTATATGCCGGTCTCAAATGTCCCATAAATATTTATTTAATTTAAAAACTACCCATTTTAAATTATTTCTGTTTACTTGATTGCACTGCTAGATAATCAATATTTTTAGAAAGGAACTTTTTTTCTAAATAACTTAGTAGCAAATTCTCTCATTTTAATTACATGCATAATGTCTACAAACCCCTTTTTATGATAAGGCTTTTATCATGTTTCACTACCAAATTACCAAAGTGTCTGTCATAAGATGGCAGGGTAGGTGGTAAATAAAGGACTCCTAATAAATGTGATCTTATTATGTCAACTACAAGTAGTGAATAGTTCCATAATATAGGGTTATCTCATTTAATCTGACATAGTCTAAATAAATAGGTGTTAACCCATATTTGTAGTGAGACTGATCCAGCTAAGAATTTTCCTGCACAAGAAGGAGATATGAATCTTAAAACCCTCTCAGGCATACACAATCTCCCCATCTCCTGATGCGTCTTTCTGTGAAAAAAACCTTGGATTAGTGATCTGTGATAAATTTAGCTAAGCAGAAGAAACTTTCAATAAAAAAAAGATATTTCCTGCAAATCAAGAGAGCATCACTGCATTACCAAAGCATTTTATAAATTGATAATCTGAGTAAATTTTTATGTATGAATAAAAGAAAATAGTCTTACTCCTTGGAAAAAAAGAATTCAGAAACAAGGAAATGAGTATGATGTGACATAGATTAAACAAAGCAGAACCAAGAGAATATAAACATTGACAGTAATATAAGCAGAATTAATAAGCAGCCAAATTCTAATGAACTAATAATGAACAATCCTGAAGAACTAAATCAGGAAACACATTTATCTCTTTAATAGAAAGTTGGTTAACCATGGTACATTGGCAAACCCAGTAACTGGGTTAATTGGTTTTGCTCAAATATTCTTCTTTTTACAAGGAAGGAGTCAAGGGGGTGAGTAGCTCAGCAAACATGAAACACAGACATACACACACAAATAAATAAACAGATAAATAAGTATACAAGCAAAAAAACAAATGAGTGAATGAATAAGTAAATAAATAAAACCATAAAAACTATCACATGGATAAAAAATCTAAAATTGCCTTTCTTTCACTAGCTTTGAAGGTGAATGTAGATTGAATCTGGATGCAATCAAGTTTTGTGAAAGTGAAATGGGTGGGTGAACACAGAAGTAGAAAGCAGAAAGCCTTAAAATACCTTTCCAAATGTCAGGTAAATTAATTAGCTATAATTCTGACCTTAACCTGCACTCCTCAATTAAAAAAGATTGTATAGTATTTGCAATGGAACAGACTGGCTTGTACATGGAACATTTTATAACGGAAGTCATTCTATTTTCCTAACTTGCTAAATTTCTTAACTCAGACATAGAACTGGGAAGCAAGTTGCTTTCTTCTATTTAAGCAGGTTTAGTTTGAATATATTTAAGGATGTGGTCTAACAATTATAACTACTGCTAGACCCAAAGGCTGGCACAGTACACCTTCTCCATCTCCTCTAATAGAACTTCTCTCTGGGTCCCAGGCATGCAGTCTAGGCTGAATTCAGTCCAGGGGAGACCTAGTCTCCCATAAAAGTTTAGACTCCCTTTTCTCAAATGCTTTGGCTTGTTGCATTTCCCATGTCATTGCCCCCGGGGGAAAATCACTTAAATCTTAGATTTTGGTTTGTATCTAAGGTCTACCTAAAGGGGAGAACAGAAAGGTATTCATTGTTTAATATGAATGAGATATAGGACAGGTATTTATTTCTCAGAAAAAAACAAAAGATTCACGAGCGAAAGATTTTTTTAATGATTAATTTATAACTAGGATTATACCGTCCTAAAGGTTGATACTTAAACCTCATCAGAACATAAAGTAATTTTTCTGGCCTCCTGAATAGGTATTGCTACATTTCTCCTTGACTATGTGCTTTCCCTTACAGTTCATGCCTACTAGATAGCCAGACCAAGACTTGGGTTCTTCCTGTTGTCAGAGGCAATCTTTTCTGATGCAGAAACTTCTCCAACTATCAGTCAATTCCATCCAGTGGACCCAAGATGTTCACAGGGTTGCTTCTGGGCCTACATCTAATTCAGAATTGATGCTGAACCTACTCAAGAAAGGAAACACCAAGCACAACAGGCAGCAAGGAAACCAAGCTTAAGTTTGACTTGTTGAATCCACTTCCTCTAGTGGTCTCTTGGAAGTAGTCAACATATGGCACAGGCTGGGGAAAATGAACTCTCCTTACCCTCTCATGAGAAGTCTAGTCAAAGTGTACTACTAGCCTCATGGGGCAAATTTATTCGTTGTCTTTCTAAAGGTTCACAGTGTCATCAGTTACTTTCTAATCAGTGGCCAAAAAAGGGATGTTTTGTTATCTGAAAGCCCAAGGGTCCTTTGGTCCTAATTTACTCATGTTAAGAAGCAGCAGGGTTTTTTTTTTCTCAAAGAGGCCAATCACTAAACATGCAATCATCATCTGGAATCAGGAAGGGCATCTTTCCAAAAGCTCTGGTTCAACCCCATCACAAGGGTAAGATAAATGAATGCTGCAAATCTCATCTCATATCCCAACACAGGTTTTAAACTCTAGCTACATAGAAATTTTACAACTAAATTTCAAAAATGTTTTCCACAGCACTTTTTTTAAACAAGGCAAGAATGTGAAACCCTAAAAGCTGCATTATGGAGTTAATGTTCTATCTTCTTTATCTTGCAAACCAAAATAAATGGCACCATCCTGTGCATTTTTCTAATATACTCCTTTGAAAAGTGAAACATAAAACACCAGCTCACTCACAGTGATCACGTGTTAAAAATGGGACTCTGAAAATAAAATTCAAAATACTATAGACTTGTTCATTTGAATAATACATATCTCTGGAAAGGAGAACAGAAATAGTATTCCTTTGGGACATAATAAAGTTCTAGTTATGTTTTAAATGGATATTTTTGTTCAAACATTACTAAAAGTCAAAAACTGCTTTTCTTTTTATTTCCCCAAGTTGCTGAGCACCCCAAAATCTCTGCATTAATAAAAAATAATAAATTGAATTAATATAACAATAGCTATAAATAAAAACATAGCATCAATAACAATGCATTAGTGTGCTTACATGGGATTCTTGAGTCCACAATTCATTTGTTTACCTATCACATTTCAAATGAATGAATTTCTATTCTTTCAAATAAAAATAAAGTTTAAACTTTTATGGTATATCTTTCATCAGTAAAATACCATTTTTTCAAGCAGAAACCAAATATAAAAGGGGAAAGAATAGGTTTCACACTAAGACATTAAATAAAAGAGAATTTAAAAGAAAAATACAACAGAATATCTAGAGTCAAAACTTTACACTAAAAGAAAAAAAGAAAGAAAAAGAAAATGCTACAGTCTATAGTCAAATACTGGTTTCTGTTCCCAAAAGAACAGTATTTAAATCTGTCAACTAAAGCTACTGCAAAGACTGAATTTATCATTAACACAAGAACCCCCACCAAACAGACTATGTTGTCAACTTTTCTACAAAGAACTGTTTTCCAAGAAAACCTCATCAGAATAGAGCAAATAACTAGGAAGTATTACTAAATAGCTCAAACACAATACTACACACACACACACACACACACACACACACACACACACACACACACACTTTCAAAGGACAAGCCTATTTTCAGACATGATGAAACTAAATTCTTTTTTAAATTTTTATATAATATTTTCTCCCAGTTACATGTTAAAGCAATTTTTAAGTTAAAAAAGTTTTTGTTTTTTTATGCTTAGTTAAAATCATCCCAAAATACATTAAAATGTAAAAGAAACCCAGCATTAGAAAAGAGGATTTTAGTCCCACCCCCACTCCTCACAACTGCTGGGTATAGTAAATTAGGGGTTCTCTTCCCAGGTTTTACAGATAAGAAATAACAGATTCAGATAAGCCTGGTGATTTGTCCATAATAGCACAATAAATCAGTGACAGAGCCTGAAGCCAAGTTTAACAATCCCTAACACAAAGCTCACATTTACTCTCATTCCTGACCAGGGGGAAAAAAGGAAGAAATCTAATCTCCCACAATTTGTCAGATAACATTCTTCACTACAACCACTATAAAGACGTCACAAGGCAGATAAAAGTCCAAATAAACAACTGTCTGCTGAAAAGCCCTGTTTTCTCCCCAACTCTGACCCTCTGGTAAACCAAGTGTTTCCTGATAGCCATTGTCTGCAGCTCAGTAAATAAGCAGTTCCAGTATGAGTTGTCTAAGTGAATTGGTTTTCTAAGAAGCAGATCTGCACTTCAAAGTCAACTGAGCCCCACAGTATAGTCTCTGTAAACCTGTAAAACACACACACACACACACACACACACACACACACGAGTTGTGTGCCTCTTTTGTTCAGGCCTTTTCTGCTAATACAAAGAAAACAAATTGATATAATAGAAAGAAGTTACAGCTAGAAGAGTATTCACTGCTTACTATTTATTAAACTCCAAATTCAGCCATTTCAGGAGGCCAGGTCTTGACTTTGTCTCTTCTGCTCAAATTTTCCACCCTACCCCTTCCCAGAACACTTGCTCTCAATAGCCATCCTACCTGACAAAATATTTCAGCCTTTAATACCTCAGATTTTAAAAGCTCCCAACTTAGTCGTTAACAGGTTTCATCTTAGCCCATTAAATGCTTTTTTTTTTTTTTGCTTTTTTTGAAGGACAATTGGATTTAAGTAACTTGCCCAAAGTCACAAGGCTAGGTTTTTTGTTTGTGTGTGCTAAGTGTCTGAGGATCCGAACTCAGGTCCTCCTGACTCCAGGGCCAGCACTCTACTCACCACTGCCACCTAGCCACCCCCTCATTCAATGCTTTCTTTAGGGATTTAGGACAGCCAAAGAGGGAACTCCCTCTAGCAATGCAATCTGGTACTTTCTCTCTACCTTGGATTGTTAGAGAGCTGCCTAGAGAAGAAATGCCAACACTTGGTCACCTGGTGTCATGTCACCCACAACTGTGATTAGTACAGTCTAAACCAGATTAAAATGTAATTAAGAAATATTTATATCTTACAATATAAATAAAATGCAATATATTACATTTAAAATCTAAATATGTGACCTGCAGGCATCTTTATGTAAAGTTTAATGGTCCCCATTTCTATTTGAGTTTGGTTTAGAGCCCTGAAAAAATTAAGTGGCTTGGCCAGGGTCACAAAGGTAGTATATGCCTGGGGCAGGCCTTGAACCTAGGACTTCTTGACTTTAAAGCCAGACAATTCTCTCCAAACATTTTCTCCAAAAAAGTACATTTTATTTTAGTCTACTCAAGACTATCTCTGTGTCTAATTATCATTATCTATCTTAGTTCTAGCCAACTACCTACATTTTCAGAACAAGTGAAAAGCTTTAAAAACAAAACAAAAACAACAATTTAACAATTTTCTTTCCAAACATACAGGAAAATTATATTTACTTCATGTATGAATCTAAATTAAAAAATCTCCACGGCAAAATCGTATTAGGTAGTTCTAGATGTCTGTTCCTATTTTTCCCAGACTGACTTATGCAATATCCTGATGTTCAAATGTATTCTGTCATGGAAAATTTGTCTCTAGGGTAAAGGGGAGAGTTTGTCCCAATTTCTTCTTAAACATATAATTTGAAACAGATAGTTATAAAAATATAATAAACTTCCTGCACTCTGAAAATAGTTTTGAAGTATGTATTGCAAAGTTACATGATGAAGACAGAAATACACATTTGGTAGTTAAAAAATAGAGAAAAGTCACCTCTTCCCACGGCATTTACAGTACTGTAAAATCTAAATAGTCTGCCTTTCAAAGATAAGTAGCCAGTAAAGTTTCAAAACAGTGATCCTATTATTTTTTTTCAAATACCATAAATTATAAATCAAAGAGAGAAAATTTTAAATTATACTATACTTGTTAGAAGAAAAAAACACTCATGGTTTTCTTTCATAAAGTATAATCTTCTTCCATAAAGTATAACAAATATGGCAAATTATGCCTTTCATGGGTCATAATGAAAAAAAATTCTCCATATTTCAAACATGTTAAATGCTAATTTCCCCAATTTTATTTACAAAAAAAAAATTAAGGATATGGGGTTTAGGCAATTAGCAACATGCATAAAAGTAATTGCAAAGAAACATGATTTCCTGAAAGAGCTTACAGTCTGATTCTTTAACTTGTCATCTTGCTTCTTTTGATACTTCTGCTCATCCTAATACTTCAAAACAAGTTTTACTAAATCCCCTAAGTCTCAATTTAAAATCATTGTGTCTGGGGTTAAAGGCAAAAATAATTCACTTGCTGGACTCCTACAGTTAAGGAGACATATTCACTCCTATTCCTCTGACCACCACCCTTTTAAAAAAGGGCACAGCAGTCTTTTTTAGCCATTCCCCTTCCTCTCAGTTATCATGATCTCTCTGATCATTCCTGATGGGCAAAAGATTAGAAAGGTACCAAGAGCCCCCAGTCCAGCCCCTCCCCACCCCTCAAAGCAGCCAATCTGCTTTCAGTTTGAAATTTGCCTTTGAGGAAACCCCAGATTCAGCATTTACATCACTTCAGTATTTATAGAAATGTTTATGATTATATGTATATGTGTGTATATATACCATATATACATACATATATGTACCCACATATTTGTGTGTATTTGTACACACACACATTTACACACATATACTCTATATACACATAGGATTCTCACATTTAGCTCAGGAGAACACAGCATGTTCAGAAAAGAGAAAGGGAGGAAAGAGGCAGGAAAATCCTTCCACTCAAGCAATTCAGAGAAAATCCATTCTCTAGATATGCAAAAGTTGTCTTCCACAGATCCTATCTTTTTTTTGTAATTCCTCATTCAAAAATAATGAAGCATGCAAACAAGAACAGTTATTGTTGGTCAAATCTTTATCTAGTATAAGCCAACACGGGTGCTAATTAAAACAGAAAAGTAAAGGAACTTTCAAGGGCAGGAAATCAGTCTTTGGAAGACAAACTCATTCTTTCCCTTGGAGGGTATGCAGACAGACAGGGATAGAGGAAAACATCACCATAGCCCTCAGCAGACTCAAGCATTCACAGTTTCTTTTGTCTTTGGGCCCAGATGGCATCTGCATGAATTAGCTCCCTAATTGTGAAAACAGCAGTAAGTGCTTCCCCCCAGCACTACCCCCACATCTCTCCAGTTCTAAACCTAAAATGAAAACTGAATTGCCCATATTGTTGTGGACAGTTCTTACAATTCATGAGATTCCTGTCCTCTGAAACAAGTGGAATTCCATTCTGACCTGCAGAACTTCATTATCCAGCCTCCAATCTCTCCATCTCAAAGAGATACCAGGGTTATGATTTCATGGATTAGGAATCATCATTGCTTTGTAGCATTTTATTTACGGCAGAATTCTATTGTCCACCATGACATATTTCTGTAATTTCTTACACTCTGAGGCAACATACTGATGTGTAAAGGATCAGGCAATATATAGACTTCAATGCAGATTCAGGCATTACTGAGTTACTTAGTTGACAATGACCATAATTTCACTGAGTTGGACCTTAACTCAAGTTCCTACACTGTAAATCATTCATTTAACATTTTTTAAATGTTTAAGTAACTATAATCCATAAGGTATATTGTGGAGGGTATAAAGATTAATGGCACATCTCTGTCCTCAAAGAGTTCAGTATTGTGAATGAAAGCTTATTACAATAATTCAATGACCAATGCTTTAAACTACTCAATAGTAGTGTAAATGTTTGCACATAAAAAGCACACAGCCTAGCCATGGTACTGTTTGCTCCCTTTTTTTTGGTTAAGTAGATTTAAATCAAGGAACCACGTTTCTCTAATGTTCTTAATATCTAGAACAGGAAGGGCCATTAGAGATCTTCTAAAAGATCTTCATTTTACAAATGAGGAAGTTACATGACTTTCCCAAATTCACCCATGTAATAAGGAAAAGAACTGGAATTCAGACCTAGGCCCTTACCTTGGGACTGAAGTCACTGGATCGCCAAAAACCTTCAGACCACCATGACTGGGTGGTTCACCTTAATTGGGGGGAGGGGAAGGAAGAAGGTGAGGAGCAGCGAAAGATTACCACTCTCAGATAGCTTTAGCCCCTTAGTGTCCTTCTTAGCTACAGAGACCACAGAGAATACTAGCTTTTTTTTCTCTAAGAGATATATTACTCAGGAACTCCCATTCTTTCTCTGGAAGGTCACATCTCTGAACCCTTGAAGACAAGATTATTCTCCCAACAACTCTCAAAGTTAAGACTATATGAGAAATCTCCCTTCCTTAGCTAGTTAAGATTCTGGAATCATTTCACCTGTGAAATTCAAAATTCCTCCCTCATCTCTACCATACCAGGGATTCAGAAACATTGTGATTTTTCTGAGGTCATGCAGGTAAGCACTTTTGATTCCATGTGCTTCTCCAGGATCCTCCACCAGCACCCTGGCTGTTCCCATCTCTTGACTAGGCAAGTCTGCTCTTGAGAACTGTCCTCTAGAACTTCAAAGATGAGCACTTGCATCTTCCATATGCTTCTGTCTCAAGGAAGTCACGAACAACAAGAGTTAGGGGGGTGGTGAAGACTGAAAAAGCACAAGCTCCACCTTCCTCCCACCTTCCTGGAGAAGCCAGGTCTTTTCTTAACTCCTTCACTTCCTGGAATTCTCTAACGAGGTAAAATGGGAAAATGGATTGAGGCCCAAAAAGGAGGGCAGGGGGGATAGGACCATATAAAGTCAGTTCATTTTTATATGTCAACAAAAAGGGATGACTTCTTCCAAAATTGTATGCCATTCTAAGATTCTGAAATAACAAATTCACCCACAGGGCAGCCTTCATTCCTGAAATTCATCCTCTAGGATACAACAAAGGCTAACACAAAAATAACAAATTAATTTTGGCTCATTCCCAGTCACTTCTGTCCCATAAGGAGCTCTCAATGAACACGTAGTTACTCAGTTAGAAAAATGCACTTTTAAAAGTCCCAGACAAAGGCTGAATGTATTATAAACTCATCTAGCCATTTGATGAATTTCCCTGATCAACCTCCTTTTATATGTAAAATAGCAATAACAATTCTTGTACTATTAAACTCAAAGGGATGTTAAAGAAGCCAAAAATAATTGAGTTATTTATTTTAATAGGAATGTCTAATAATATCTGTGTATGAGATTAATGGGGGCAGCCAGGTGGTACAGTGAATAGAGTACCAGTCCTGGAGTCAGGAGGACCTGACTTCAAATCTGGCCTCAGACACTTAACACTTACTAGCCATGAGACCTTGGGCAAGTCACTTAACCCCAATTGCCCTGCCTTCCCCCCTCCAAAAAAAAAAAAGAAAAAGATTAATGGACTAAAGCAGAGCATTTGTTTCACTTTCAGGTTCATCTTCAGCACTATCTTATCTTTTCATATGGTTGTCTTGAGTATCTTCACAACTCAACATCAACCATGATGCTGATTTAAAAAAATAAGACACATTTCACTCTATTCTTTTCCTAAATATAAAGGCTTGCATCTCAGGAGGAGCCAGACTAACCAAGGAAAGATAAGGAGACCTCTATGTTCTCTAAAACTAAAAGGTTTGTATATTTAAAAGCTATTTAGTGCTTTGCAAAGTCCCAGGATGGGGGCAGGGAATAAGCTATGTTTATAAAGAAATAATTATCTATTTTGTTCGTCAAGCTCATTAAAAATATTAATTTAATTAGAATGTGTTGAGTTAATAGTAGGGGGGACAGGAAAGCTATAACATGAGAAGCATGTTGCCAACTAACCTTAAATTATGATCTACTGAATTATAAACCAAAAATCCATAAGTAACAAAAGCCATATTGTTTTGGGCTGTATTTCTAGAGTCTAGTACCTGTTGTTGTTTAGTCATTTTTCAGCTGTGTCCAATTCTTCATGACCCCTTTTTGGGTTTTCTTGGCAAAGATAATGGAGTGGTTTCCCACCTTTTTCTCCAGCTCATTTTACAGATGAGGAAACTGAGGCAAGAAAAATTAAGTAACTTGCCCAGGGTCACACATTTGGTAAGTATCTTAAGCTCTGATTTAAACTCAGGTCTTCCTGACTCTAGGCCTGGCCCTCTACATCCATACCACCTGGTATTTAATAAGGGTATTGAATCAATTTAGTATATTTCAAGTTTTTGAGCTGCAAAGCCACAGAGCCTCTCATAAACATTTTGTTAAAGTCTCAATAAACATTTATCTTGAAGTCTCAAAATAAAAAGTGGTGACTCTGTCTGCCTGCCTTTTCATTTTTTTCTATGATCAGATAGGTGTGGATCAGAAAGCATCATCCAGAACACCAGCAACAGCTCTTGCCATAGTCTCATGAAGAGGAAAAGCTGCCTGTCACAACATATAAAGAATCTACCAGGTACACTACTATCCTACTAATATCCAGTCTCCATTAATATATTATATATATATAATATAAATATAATATAAATATAAAATAAATATAAAAATAATATAAATAATAATCCAGTCTCCAATTAATATAATTAATACTGGCATACCAAACCCTCAGTTTAGCATCTAAGGAAAAGCCACACAAGACTGAAAACTTAAAATTTGTTACTATAATAAACATAAAATCCAGAGTTGTATAGACTCATCATAATGACTCATTATTCAAAAGAATCCTGTTTCCTTTTGCTTGTACAATTTTCCTGGTTCTGTGAGTCCTCAGTGTATCTAGTAAAACTGGAAAAGGAGGTTAATTAGTTCCAGTTACAATAGTATTTGTTCTCTGGGGTCTGTTTACTGTTATGCACAGTCAAAGGTTTAATTCCTTCAACCTGATTAAGGAATTATAAGACTCAATAACTGTGTTAGCTTTAAATCTTTAAGCCTCTCTATGTCTCGATTTCCCCTATCCATTTATCCTCTAGATCAGAATAGGATTAAAAAATTTTATCAAAGCATCTTGAACTCTTCAAAAAGTCCAACTGGCAACTAATTATGAAATAATGAATGCCTTGATAAATTCTTAGGTCTTCTGACTAAATCCTCCCTCCCTCCTCCACCCCAATCCCCAGCGACCTATAATTCCAGATACTAGTAGTTCTTATTTTTGGTCTCTTGTTGTTATGATAAAGATAGAGAATCTGGCTTCAGCACCATATAAATCTTAGGGTAACATGTTTTTGGATACTGGTAGCCTCAAGGGATTGTTGATGGAAAATAAACCTGAAGTACATTGTTGGTCCACTGCAGTAAAAAGTCACTCACTTACCTTCCCATGATGGTGCTGGCACATTCCATAACTGCAAACTAATCCTGAAGAGTGTGGCAAATATTGTCTGGAAGTCAAATGGGTCCTTCACATAATTTTTACCCCAAAATATTTTAATGACCCCTTAAACAAAACATGTATGCCTTATTTTACAACCAAAATGCAACATTGAATTGCGAAGGGAACCTCCATTATTGCAAACTGAGACATGTATTATGCCTGCATAATCTGCATAACTGGGGGCCAGTTTTACAATTTAAGTAAATATATGAAATAATCAATAATCATTTATTAAGAGCTTACTATGTGCCAGGCACACCATACACATATATGTGTATGTGTATATGTGTATACACACATATAACACATGTCATATATAATGCAATATATAATATATATAAAGTGTTTTTATAATATATGTACATATATATGTAAAATAAATAAATACCAAGTAATATTTTGGAGGGGTAAGAGATACTAGCAACCAGGGCCAGGAAGCTTTGAAGGAAAATAGTTGCTGTTGAGTTGTTTCAGTCATGACCAGCTCTTCATACCCCATTTGAGGTTTCCTTGGCAGAGATACTACAGTGAATGAATTGTTATTTCCTTCTCAAGCTCATTTTACAGATAAGGAAATTGAGGCAAACAGAGTTAAGTGACTTGCCCATGGTTACACAGCTAGTAAGCATCTGGGGCTGAATTTAAATTCAGGTGCTTCTTACTCCAGGATTGGTGCTCTATCCACTGAGGCAACTAGCTGCCATGTGAAGGAAAATAGAGGTTCCAAAAAGCAGAAGGGAGAGAAGGTAGTGCATGAAGTCAGGCTATACAAAGGTACAGAGACAAGGGATACCATGCTATGTCTGAGACAGCATAAAGGCTACTTTGGCTAGACTGCTGAAGTACACACTGGAGAATATTATATTAAAAGTCTGTAAAGGAAAGCTGGAGACAATTGTGTAACCATAGGGCTTAGAGCCAGGAACATCTGGATTCAAATCCTACCTTGAACATTTACCAGCTTGTGACACTGAGAAAGTTACTTAAAACTGACTCAGCCTTAGCTTCCTCATCTGCAAAATGGAAATTATAAAAAATAACTACAGAGTTGTTGTGAGGATCAAATGACAAACTATAACATATGAAGGAGCTTTGGATCAGCCCTTGGCCCTCTTCTCTTCTCTTCTACCATCTCACTTGGTGATCTCATCAGCTCCCATGGGTTCTATTGTCATCTCAGTGCAGATGATTCTCAGATATATTTATCTTGTCCTAACCTCTTTCCTGACCTCCAGGCTTACATCACATTTCAAACTGCATATCCCTTGGACATCTCAAAATCAACACGTCCAAAAAAGAAGTTATTGTCTTTCTCCCCAAACCCTCCCTTCTTCTGAAGTTCCCACTGTTAAGGGCACCACCATCCTCCTCGTCACCCAGGCTCACAACCTAGTGGCATTCCCGATTCATCACTTGCATCCTCTCTACTCATTCAATATGCTGACAAGCCTTGTAATTTCTACCTTCACAACATCTATCTTAAAGGTCCTCTTCTCTCTTTCATTGTTGAAGCATAAAAAGGATAATTTCAATTATTTTAAATTAAAAATTTCCTGTATAAATAAAACCAAGGTAGCCAAGAACAGAAGCTTACACAGCCATCATCCTGAGGAAGGCCTTTACCACATTCCACCTGAACTATTGTAAATAGTTCTCTCTTCACTACAGTCTATCTTTCACTCAGCTGCCAAAGTGATCTTCCCAAAGCACAAGTCTGACCATGTCTGTATATCAGTCTGTCTGTCTGTGTGCCTCTTTGTCTCTCTCTCACACACCCACACATATACACACATTGTTCCACTCTTTCCCCCCATAAAAACCAGTAACTCCCTATTACTTTCAAAAACCAAAATAAAATCCTCCATTTAGCTTTTAAATCTCTTTGCAACCTGACTCTTCACTACCTTTCCAGCCTTCTTACACTTTACTCCACTCTGCATAGTCTAGAATCCAGCAACACTGACCTTCTTACTGTTCTTCCAATAGAACATTTCATCTCCTAACTCTTATGCTGTTTCCCCCTGCTTAGCATATGCTCCCTCCTCTCATTTGCTTCCTGGATTCCCTGGCTTATTTCTCTCTGTTCAAAATCCTATTTTTGTAAGAGGTTTGTACCATCCCCTTCATTGCTAATGTGTCTCCTCTGAGATTACTGCCCATTTTGTTGCTGTTCATTCGTTTTCAGTTCTGTCCAACTCTCTGTGACTCTATTTGGGGTTTTCTTGGTAAAGATACTGGAGTAGTTTGCCATGTCCTTTTCCAGCTCATTTTACAGATGAGGAAACTGAGGCAAACAGGGTTAAGTGACTTTCCCAGACTGCACATCTACTAAATATCTAAGGCCAGATCTGTCACTATCCATTGTAACACCTAACTGCCCTACTGCCAGGTAACAGGTTATATAGTTTACACTCACATAGTAGTTTCTATGTTGTCTCTACCATTGGAATGTACTCCTACTAGAGGTCCTAGACCAAGAACTTGTCTTTATTTGTGTCTCCAGTACTTAAAGTGCTTAAAACTTTTGGACTGACTTTACAAACTTTTAAGCACTATATAAACACCAACTAATATATCCCATGAAAGCTCCAAGTACCCTTCTCTCAGCATCTACTTTGACTAATGCTTTGTGTTCCTAGTGCTAGACTGGCTTCTCATTGGGGTTCAAGAGGTACCACTGGGAGGTATTGAAGTAGCTTCTAATGCCATTGGCTCAAAACTCAAGTTCATTGGGTGAAAATCAATTTAGCAGGCCAGCTAAAAAGGAGCATTTAATTAAATGGCATAATACACTGGATATAAAATATCCCCCCTGAACGTCTCTAATATACTCTCCTACAAGGACATCATGTCCAGGAAAAAAATGAACTCATTCTTTTTTTTTTTTCTTTTTATGCGGGGTTAAGTAACTTGCTCAAGGTTACACAGCCAGTTATTTCTGGGTGTGGTGCTAAGTATTTGAGCCCGGATTTGATCTAGGTCATCCCGACACTGGAGCGGTGCTCTTACTCGCTGAGCCACCTGGCCGCCCCAAAGATTAAATTACTATACCTTTTTTTTTTTTTTTAAGCAATTGGGGTTAAGTGACTTGCTCAAGGTTACTCGGCTAGTTATTTCTGGGTGTGATGCTGAGTGTCTGAGCCCGGGATTCGATCTCCAGGTCATCCCAACACTGGAGGCGGTGCTCTTACTCGCTGAGCCACCTGGCCGCCCCTTGAACTCAATCTTAATAAGTGCATGTGTCAAAGGGGTAGCTCAGGGCTAGAACTCATTTTTTCCCCATTCATGGGAGGTTTAAGGATTTTCACTTAAGCATAGTGAATCTGTGTTTGTCAATCCTCATTTCTATTGCCTACATTATCATCATTTGATTTAGGGATACATACTACTAGGACTTCAGCGAAGAGATGGGAAGTCCAAAGCCAAAATGAAGACAGAAGTCAAGACATTTATTTTCCATCCCTCAATGTGGTTTTTCCTAAGGGGTGAGATGGTAAGCCACACTTGCTTCAATTTCTAGAATCTTAATTCTTTCTCAACTGCATTGAGAATTTATCAATAATTCCCTGGAGCTCAGACAAGTTTCCTCAGTCTATCTGAACATTTCAAAGGACTTTTAGCACTTCCTTATTCTACCACCAATGAGTGATTGATGAAGACATGTTCTCACTCACCTAGTTAAGGTACCGTGACTAAAATGGAGGATGGGGGGAGGCTGACTCCACCCTTACCTTTCTGGTGGTGATGTTGTGGTAGGTGGTGGAAATGGTAGGCGGTGGGCGCTGTTGTGGTTGCTGTTGTTATTCAGTTTATGTTTCTGTAGAGTTAGGTAGAGAAATAAATAGATTTGGGGCAAACTACATGAAACCATAAGGAAAAAAATGTGTATCAGACTGCAATGAAATTATGATATTAATGGTATCATAATTAATCACATTAATTATATTATGATCCAGACCCAATTATACATACATACATATATATGAAAATACTTGAAAAATGCGAAATGGTTAAATAGAAAAAGAATCAGTCGTTCCCTATATTAATTATTATCAATATTATAATATTGATTTTACAATAACAAGTCAGAAGAATCTGTCTTAATTAGTAATAGTGTGACACCCAGAGCACTATACTAGGGGTACCCTGAAGTACAAGCAGTCCCAGTGAGCTTGTGCACTACCTCCTCCATCCCCTTTTTTGGGGGGGAGGGTGAATTGTAGAAGGAATTTCTAATTAGAAAGCTTCCTCTACCTCACTCACACAAATATCCCTTCCCCTACCCCTAATACACAACTCTTCCATCCACTTGTACAACCCTGAGGACTGTTTTCCCAAGAGCAATTTATGAAGGCTCAGAATTGTGCCCAAAGATTTATATATGTCAGCCAAGGGCAGATGGACCCAGATTTACCAAGGTCAAGTGTAGCTTCTTGAACTACCCCCTACATTCCCAAAGGGGAGAAAATTACCTCCTTGACACACAGATTCATTTCATCATTTGTACCTTACTGCTAATAAGACTCCAAGAAGCTTGCTGGGGTGGTATGATAAAATGCTGAGTCTTGAATCAGGAATAACTGAGTTCAAATCTAGCCTAAGATATTTATTAGCTTTATGACCTTGGGCAAGTCACTTAGCTGCTTTCTGCTTCAGTTTCCCTATTTGTAAAATGGGGAAAATAACAGCACTGACCTCACAGGGTTGTTCTGAGTATGAGATGAGATAATATTTGTAATGTACTTAGCACAGTATCTGGCACATAGAAGGCAATTAATATATAAATATATATGTGTATGTATGTGTGTGTGTGTATATATATATATATATATATATATATATATATATATATATATATAT
>NW_027186502.1:9033509-9167267 GCF_028583685.1 Petaurus breviceps papuanus | reverse complement strand
TATATATATATATATATATATATATATATATATATATATATATATATATATATACTAGTTTTCTTCCATGCCCATCCCTAAACTCCCATGTGCATTCACTCTCAAGACTAGATTAAATAACTCCTAAGGTTTCTATATCCATGATACTGAAATTTCAGCACAGCAACCCAGTTTTCCCCATACACCTCAGGCAGCCCTCTCTTCACATTCCCCATCTCCACTGAGGAGCCTCCTGGAAGGCTGTAATGCACCAGAAAATTACCCAGATTTCCATGCCCACCCCCAAAACAATGGCTCACACCCCCACTGACATTCTCTCATCTACCACACAGTCAGGTCAGTCAATCATTCCATGGGAACTCAAAGCAGACACCAAACTCTTGCCTCCTCCATATATTCAAACTCCATTCTCAATACTCTATCATGAAGAGAGGCCAGATTCTAACCATTCCTACTGATTATCAGTATCAAGGAAACAAAAGCCTAGAAAGAGTGAATTTAGAGAATGAGCAAGGGAGTAGAATGTTCAAGAAGTATGGGGGCTAGAGAGCAAGTGGGAGGGTCGATATGAAGAGCTATGAGTGGCTGTCCTGTTTCAGCAATTCACTGACCACTGATAAGAGAGGGTCTGTGTACTATGAACAAGCTTCCCTCTTCCAATTCCTTTTCCTCACCAAATTTTATTATTCAAATAAGTAGAGGGGAAATGGAAGTCAAGTGATTCTGCATTTAACTAATTAATTGTCCCCATTACTATTTCTGTCAAAAAGTGGTTATTATTTTATCTTGTAAAATAACCAGTATGATTCACAACTCCTAATAGGAGACAGGTGCAAGTTATAAGGAGGCACACTTAGGCATGGTATTTATGGATTAAAGCTTAAAACTCTCTTGGGAAATCCTGTGAAAGATACAAAATGATACTGAAACAGGAGTGCTTCTCTAGATGAATAACTGTGTGCAAATATAGAGACATCTCCACTCCAAATGTTCATATGGACCATTTGTGTCCAACCTGTGGTAGACCCTTTCCAACCCTGTATTGGTCTGATCAGCCACACATGGACAAATTGTACCTTGACCCCAACATAGTGAACAAAAGACAACAACCGACCAGATGAATAAACTGTTCACTTTATCATAGCACCTTCCCTCTGGATATAATGCCCAACAATAATAATAGTAACTGACTTTCTATAATTTGTAAACCTTTTGTAAAGATTTGTAAAGCAATTTACATTCATTACCTCACTGGATGTTCACAACAGCTTTATTTAGTACTAAAGTTATCCCCATTTTGTAGACAAGAAAACTGAGATTCAGGAGTTTAATGACTTGTCCATAATTACACATCTAATAAATATCTGGGGCATGATGAGAACCTAGTTCACTCCTAAAAATTGTAGTAGGGAACAGGCTGGCCTCTGAGGTCTTTCCCAGCTCTGGTTTAATGGTCCTGCACCTTTAAGTCCCATACTCATTCCAATATAGCATACTGCCTCAATCTTTTATGACAAATTCGATAACCTTCTGACTTCCATTATTTCTCAACAATTGTATTTTTTTTCCCTTTCCATATCATGAAATCACAAAAGTTAACCTAAACTGCACCTAAGAGCTCCCTTCAGTACAACCAGTTTCTTACAGATACAATAAACAATTTTCATTATTCCTGACTAACATTATCATTTCAAACCACTTATAAAACTTGCTAAAGATATGCTTAGAACTTTAAGAAAAGTGTTTTAAAGATCCTCTAACCTAACCTCTTTTTATACTTAAGGTACCAGGGATCCAAACAGTTGAATAAGTTGATCCCTGAGTAGCTAGTTGCAGGAACAGAGTACAGCATTTATTTTAGAAGTCTTCTTCTCATATACCATTGTCCTAGTTTCTTGTAAACATCCAACACAACCGTAAGTTTAGCTTTGTTGTTGTTGAGTCATTTTTCAGCCACGTCTGATTCTTTGTGACCCCATTTGGGGTTTTCTTGGCAAAGATACTAGAGAGGTTTGCCATTTCCTTCTCCAGCTCATTTTACAGATGAAGAAATGGAGGAAAACAGGGCTAAGTGACTTGCCCAGGGTCACACAGCTAGTAAATGTCTGAGGTTGGATTCCAGGACTAGCATTCTATTGATTACACCACTAGCTGCCCAAGTTTTGCTTAAAGGAATACAAAATTCTCTTTCAGACACCCAAAATGTTTACTCATTTTATTTGGAGTCCTGAGTAAGGCAATTAGAATGGTGAAAAGCCTGAAGTGCATTCTGAATGAGGATCAGTTCAAGAAACTGTAGATCATTTAGCTCGGACTCAGTGGGGACATAATAGATGCTTTCAAACATGTGAAGAGCTATCTTTTAGAAGAGGAATTTATTTTTCCTATTTGACCCCAGATGGCATAACTGAGAGCTTTTGATGTTCCAAAGAGGCACATTTTGGTTTGACTTATGAAAATACTTTGCATCAGAGATATCCATAAGTGTAATGGGCTGCCTGACCACCTGTCACACACATAGAAGAAAGGAATTATTCTTCATGTATAGGTTGGACCAAATGGGCCAGCTGAGGTCTCTGAGGTCACTTTCAACTTGGATTCTTCCTCTGTCACTGGTAGAGTTTAATAGGATGCAAAATTTAAGTATTACTTTGTTTTGAAACTTAAAATATGGCATACTTTCTCTAATGCAAATCCAGTAATAAGCCCCCCAAAAAGGAAAAACCCAAAGTATATAAAATTTTAATTAAAAATGCAAGCAATATGTGAAACAGGGTTTAAACAAAAGCACCTTGGTAGAGTTCCTGTTAATGGCTCAAAATGCCTTTCTACAAGTGTATTTATTCAGAAAAATGATACTAACAAATAGTTAAATACCATATGCTGCAAGTCATGGAAAAAAAAAGGAGTTTAATGACAGTTCACATAAAACTGAAAACTCAAAGCGAGGTTATTTTGAAAATCTACACAAATAAATTTTAAAAACATTTGGGGGCATTTCAGAGAGCAAGCCCTTTACAACTAGGAGGCTGAATACAGCAGATGTTGGTGCTTGGGTGCTGGATAACTGCCAGGACGATATAAAAGAGGCAGCCTAGCATGTATACAACATGAAGTTCAGACTTTTGCATCGGGGAAGAAGGAAAAAGGAAAAGGAAATCAAGTCCTTCACACTGGCTACTCTCTCTCTAATTTTCTAAATGTCTATACTCTATCTATATGCTATCCCACTGAACTCTGCAGTGTCTTAGACAATATTCTGCCAAATAAATTAATTGAAATTTGTCTCCAGACTGAACAGCAAAATTCCTTATGACTGTTCACTCAGCTGAATTAGAATTGCTTTTGGCTGGTAATAATGCCTTCAAGTGTCCCTCCCCCAATCACATCTGCTTTCCAATGTATTTTTTAAAATGATAAGTGCAAACATCCGCCAAACAGCAATGTTGTACTTTCAAAATACTACCCACATAAGGAGGCTGAAGCATCAAGCCTTGTGCTATAAAATATTAACCTCCTTGAAAAACTGACACATACTGATATAATGGAATGTACCTAATTTAAATATTATAAAGCTAAAGATCAAATCATAAGAAAAGTTGGGAAGAAATTCAGCAGACTGGAGTCTTCCCCCAGTCCATGGAAACTTTTGTTGTTGTTGTTAATTTAGGTCCATAAGATGTCAGAAGCTTGGGAAACATAAAATATGTACAACAATATTCATACGCCATTATTTGAGAAGATAAACAATATCACCTCTCAGAAATTCAAATGAAGTGTGACTATGCAGGAAAGACTACTGCCCAAAGTGATGCTTTAAAAGAAAAATATAACCTTTATTCCTTATAGTCACAATTTACAACTGTCCTCTGTTCCCATAAGATCTCTGGATCCTTTCAGGCTTATTAGAAAGACTAATTCGAGAGCAGCAGCTTTTTGATGAGTCGGTAATTAAACTGCCTTTTGTCAAGTCCAAGACCAACCCACCTTATATACTGAGGGCCATTCAAATAATACTGCTAATGGGAGGTTCCAAAGTCATAATCAGAGTCGTTAAACACGATTCATCTCTGGCTTCGTTTGATTGACTGAGGCTTGAGCACACCCAGGATTGTTGTTCTGTCAGTATTATTGAGTGAACTGAAAAATAAATCTTTATGTTGCTGCACATAAAAATATAGAGACATTCTAATTCCACTTCTCTGCTTACTTTGACAGTTTAAATTTCTGACTGACCTGGGAAACACCAAGGAATGTATCTTCAACACATACTCAAAATTGATTCTCTGACATTTCTTTACTGATTCTTACTGTAACACTGAAAGAAGCAGCAAAAATCCACAGCAGAGGACATGCTTGCTGAATCAAACTTTAAGAATCCAGACTTTAGAATAACAGCAGGTGCAGCCCAGTCAAGTTATATAATGCAAATGGGACTGAAAGAAGGACCCCTGAGAATATATCCATTTCTCTGTTCCAGGAAAGAGAGAAAAAATCATATACTTGAATAGTTTAGTGGCGTAGAAGCTTTAGCTACATTAGGATTTCTTCATAGAACACACCACAGCCAGAAAACATGAACTGGACATATGCTTTCAATTATTGTGAATTTTGATCTCTCATCTTCATACTTGATCAGCTAAGTGGCTCAGTGGATAGAGTGCTGGGCCTGGAGTTGCGAAAATACCACCTTTCCATGTTCAAATCTGACCTCAGACACTTACTAGCTATGTGACCCTGGGCAAGTCACTTAACCCTGTTTGCCTCAGTTTCCTTATTTGTAAATAAGCTAGAAAGGAAATGGCAAGTCATTCCAGTATTTTTGCCAAGAAAACCTCAAATGGAGTCACAAGAGTCAGACATGTTTGTAAGTGAACAACATCATTATATTCTTTCATTCTGTCATAATTATATGGATTTATTAGGTTATTAAAGTTTATGTAAAAATATTAATAGCCTAATACTGATTATCATATAAATTCGAATGTATAAATATAGCTCACTCCACAACACTTTTTTTTTTCTGAAAGGAAAACAAAGCAATATCAGAATAGAAGAAATACTGGATTTGGAAACAGAAGACATGGCTTTTTCAGTCCTCGTAATGGGAATGTAAATTTATGTTGTTGCTATCTTTCTAAGATTGTATTGTGTAAGATCCTCCCTGCACCTAGGCTTAAGTGCACCTGGAGCCTGTGGTGGGAGGCTTGTTTTTCAGGAGATACTTTGTGATTGGGTAGTGAGTCAAGAGGATTGTTACATTCTCTACGCCAGGAGAAGGCTCTATGAGCCCTGATGGGAGGCTTTGTTTTGGGGCTCACTTTGAGAAGTGTTGTGTGATTTGACCAGATGAGACTCTGGGCAGCCATTGAGGTCCCCGGCTTTGAAAACCCAGATGTTGATGCTTCCCTCTCTGGTAACTGTGATTTGGTATGGATGTAATGGTTGGACAGTTTGGAAGCCTGTCTGCTTGATCTGTTTCTCTGTCTTGTAACTTCTGTCTGTATACTCTGAAGTTTAGGGTGCTGACCTTTTGCCCATGAACTAGGTAAACAATATATGTTTGATTGATTAAAGTAAGCTTGTTAACCCATTTTGAGTTGCTTTCCTTTAGAAAAGCAGATCTAAGAACCTGTGTTGGCAGCCACGCTGGGGATGCGGAGGTCCTTGCTGCTACAATCCTACCTCTGCCATTTGTTACTTGTCTGACATTAAGCAAATCACCTAACTTCTCTGGGCCCAAATTTCCTGCTCTACCAAATGACAGATTCGGGGTTCAATGTCTTCTGAGGTCCCTTCCACCCCTGACCCCATGATCCTATGTGATAACAGTGGTAATGACAACGAAACAAGTGCTCACAGTAATTTTAAATATTCTATCTAAATATAGTACAAGTTTTAGAAAGTGGATACTGTTTCAATAGCACATACACACATTTCCAGAGTATGTACTCAAAGGCCTATGGATCTAAGCCAGGAAGTTTCAACTTTTTGTGTGTCAGGGACCTCTCTTAGAATAGTGCTCTTAAATTCATAAGATTAAATAAAATACATAAAACTGTAAAGAAATCAATTATACTGAAATATAGCTATCCAAAAGTTAAAATTCACCCCAGCCCCACTCACAAACCCCTAATCTAGGACATTTTAATATATACTATTCAAGCAACAAATATTTACTATGGACCTGCTACATATAAGGCTGTATGTGTATGCTGAGTACTAGGGATAGATAGGAAGATAAAAAAAGGTCTCTGCTTTGGAGGAACACCACATTCTACTGGGGAAGACAACACATACTCATAAAAGTATACATCAAATGAATGCTAGGTAATTTGACATGGCAGGGTAAGGAGAGCAGGGGAGATAGGAAAGGACTCATTAACAGGTGATATCTGAGCTGTTTTGAATCAATCTAAGGATTCTAATGAGATGAAGTTAGAAAGGAGTGCATTCCAGTCAAAGGAATAGGCTGTTAAAAGGGACGGAGACAGGCCATGGAATGTCCCCTGAGGAACAGCAAAAAGGCCAGTTTGACTGAACCATAAAGTGTGGAAAGGGAAGCAGCAGCTGGAGCCAAGTTGTGAAGGGCTATAGAAGGCAATAGAGGAATTTACAATAGTTTGCACAGCTATAAAATAAGGAAGTTGGGACAGGTGGATTTCAAGATTTCTTTCAACTCTAGATCTCACAATCATAAAGGCAGGCCACTGGTGTTCATAGAGCAAGGGAGGGAAATGCTCTGTCCTATGCTATAGGGATATCACCTTGGAAACTGTGCAGAATGAAACTGGGATTCTGTGAGGGTCAGTGCCTGGCACATAGTAGGAGCCTCATAAATGTTCATAGCCTGACTGGATTAAAGAGGGGAGAAACTTAAGGGAAGAAAACCAATTAGGAAGAGACAATGAGGACCTAAACCAGGGTGCTGGTCATTTGAATGGCAAGAAGGGGAAACTAAAGATTATTATTTAGCCCTTTTACTTTCCTGTGTTAAATATCACTCCATAAGAATTACAAGACTATAAATTTTATGGCTATTTCAAATAATTAGTTATATAACTGGCAGATTCAATAAAAATCAAACTTTAAAAATGCTTGGGGAAATACTGCTCTTCATCAGCTCTCAAATCACTTTCAATGCTAGGATTCTTTGTTTTATATTCTGCTAATCACAACTATAAAAATGTGGCTTTTAAGGCAGAAAATAATTAATTTATTATACCGTACTTCTAGTATTCTTAATAATTTTACAGGTATCATTTTAACAATTTTAGTACATAAGAATCACATTTGCAATGAAAAAAAACACTCTTCTATGTTAACCTATTAACTTAATATTCCACTACATTTCAAAGTTAACAACACCCTTTCTGCATGCCATCTGGAAAGATTTCCCTGCTTTTCTGACAACAGTCAAGGAACTATATCATTCTGAAGATGAAATGTTTAAAAAAATTTTGTCACTTTATTCATGTTGTGTCAGATTTTTCTAGATAAAATGAATGAGAGAAAAAATTGTTACTTTGTTAAAGTTTTTAAATATCAATGAAACTAGAAAAACCAGAGATTTTTAACTTGTATCACTTTTAGTAACCTCTGTAGCAATACGAAAGGTCATTAGGGGAAAGGTATTACTTTTAGTTCAAAAGATCAACTAATTAAATGTCAGAGATATGGACCTAATAAATTATGGAAAGTTTTCTAAAGTGTGCTTTTTCCCTTGCACTATTCCTAATTTAACTTTTAAAAAAATCATCAGATATATGCAGATGTGTGTGTGTGTGTGTGTGTGTGTGTACAGACATTTATAGTAAGCAGGGCCAGGAAAACAATATACACAAAGACTACAACAATGTAAATGGAAAGAACAAATGAAGATCAACTGTTATGAAATTTTTATGACCAAGTTTGGCCCCAAAGAAGAAATATGAGAATTTACCTCCCCCCTTTTTAGAAATTGGAGAGGAGTATAGCCATCCCAAGTGATGTATTGGTTAGTTTTGTTGAGCTGTTTTGTTCCCCCATCACCCTTTTCCATTCTTTGTTACACAACATCCCTCGTGGGCTCACTTTCTCAGCCCCCATTCACATTGGTAGGCTGGGTTCATAGCAGGTACCTGACTACTGCCGGACTTAAGGGTCTTTCAGAAAGGAATATTTATTGAGATGGTAGAGTAAGAAGAGTTGGTATAAAAACATCCCCTCAGGAGTCTATGCCACATTCTCCTCTTGCACAGACAAGATACCTGCAGTGAACAGGGTCAGAGTTGAAGAGTGTATGTGTCCAAAAGGTAACTCACAGATCTTGGTTTTGGGAAGTTCTTTTCTTCCCTGTATAAATGACTCAGTTTTTCTGCTAGACTCCAAAGGTCAACAACTCCATAAAGTCCTAACACTACCTATCATTGGTGTGACTAGTTTGTCCTCACTTCCCAATGCAAACACAGTAAACTACTACTACACAATGGGAAGCCCAAATCATCAAAAGGTCATTCTCTGGGTGTTTAGGATGAGAATAAAGCTCAATCAATCACCACCGCACCTTTGCCTCCAAACCATTCCCTCTTAGTATGGCTGACAATTGAGGCCAGTATTAGGATGGCCTGATGTTGGAAAACAAGTAGCAAGCTAGCTTAAAGCTTTATCCTGGTCCCATCAGGACTGGCTGATTCCTTTTAACTAAACACAAGATATTTCCCATGTGGCACTCATCTGTTTTCATTCAACGTGTTTGTAGTTAACACCTTTAATTGGCTGATTATATAATTCAGAATTTTGCTTCCCCCTCCCCCCTCCCTATTAGGACATAGAGTATCTTGTTAGTGATGTTACTTGGGTTTCTGAAGCATTAGCGACATCTCACTTAAAGCAGTAAGAAATGGTTCTCTGGAATGGAAGAATGTCTCCACCCTTACAATCTCATTTCCAACCCCACTCCACGGATATTGCTTTCTATGAAGTCATCAATGACTATTCAATTGCTAACTTCCATGACCTATCCCCAGTGCTCATTCAACTTGCTCTCACTGTCCAATTACCTCTCACTGACACTGTCCAATTACCCCTCCTCCTAGACGTCCTCTAATAATAATAATAATAATAAACTAACATTTGCATAGCACTTACTACATACTAAGCACTGTACTTTATTATTATCTTACATAATAATAATCATATTTCCATAGCACCTACTATGTTCCAGGCACACAGGCTAAGAACAATAAAAATACTATTTCATCTGATCCTCACAACAACCCTGGGAGTTAGGTGTTATTATTATTCCCATTTTAAATATGTAGAAACTAAGGCAGAGGTTAAGGAATTTGCCCAGAGTCATACAGCTAGTAAGTATCTGAGGCCAGATTTGAACTCAGGTATTCTTGACTTCAGGCCCAATGTTCAACTCACTGCACCACTAGCTGCCCTTCTTCTCATGGCTTCTGTGATACTGACCTTTCTTGCCTTTCTTAAGTGCCTGATTACTATTTTTTTACTGTCTTTTACTGAATCTTCATCTTACAACCTTATAATCATCCCCAGTTGTACAACTTCTCAGACATCTCTCAACGTTCTATCTACTTAAACAGATTCTCAACATATTTTGTCAGGACTATTGAAATAACTTCCCACACAAATAGCAAAGTGATATTCCTAAAGGACGAGTATAACCACATCACCACCCTGATCAATAAAATTGCAGTGCTCCCTATCACCTTTAAGGTTAAACATGAACTCCAATGTTTGGCATTTAGACCTCTTTAGCTCCAACCTACCTTTCCAACCTCAATATACATTACTCCCCTTCCTAAACTCTTCAGATATTAGCCTTACTGATACTCCACACACAAAGCCTTCCTGTGAATAAACTATTCCCCCATATCTAGAAAGCATTCCCCTTTCACTTCAATCTCCTAGAAGTCCTAGTTTCCCTTAGCACTCAGCTCAAATGCCACCTATGTGAGGCTTTCCTCATTTTCCTAGTTGCTAATGCACTCTCTGTCTCTGTCTCTCTCTGTCTCTCTCTTTTTTCCTTTGCCCTCTCTCCCTCCTTTCCTCCCTCCTAAAAAGATATTTTGCATATTCTTACAGATGTAAATTTTCTCTACCCTGAAAGAAAGTAAGCTCATTGAGGGCAAGAATGCTTTCATTTTTGTTTTGGTATATACCCAGTACCAGGTAAATAGCAGGTGGTAAATAAATGCCTGTTGATTAGACATATCAAAACTTTTGAGCAGAGGGGTGATATGTCTAATCAACAGGCATTTATTCGGGCTCCTGACTGACTCAAGGCAAACTCTTTAGTCTGACACAAGCTGTTCCCCCATTCCAGGAAATCACTCTCTCTGAAACCTTACCTCTCAGAATCCCTAGCTTCCTTCAGCTTATCTCAGGTGGTATGGTGAAAGTAGTGATTTGAATATTTCATACTAAGCTATCTCCATTTACCAGTTGCACACACTCATTGCATTTCTGCCAACCTTTAGATTACTTGGATCTCAAAAGACAGTCATTCAAAGAAGCGAGAGTCTAGAAAGAAATGAAAACTGAATATGCCACCTAAAGGAACACTGAGTAGGAGCTACAGAGGTATGAAAACAAGCCTTATTTCGTCTCTCCCAAAGCAATAGTGGAGGTAAAAACAGAATCAGTTCTCAAAAGAGTCAGCATGCCTTTTTATTACCAATAAAACTGTGGAGGTATACATTCAGGTACAGTTATAACATGTTCGCTTATACAGTCCCAGAATTATAAACTTGCAAGATAAATGACACTAGAATGGTTAAATACTACAAATCATCCCATTGCAATTAAAACAATAAACTTCATACTACATTCAGCACTTACAGCTCTTCCTTGTATTACATGATATGAACATAGAATGTAGTTCAGGAGTGGTATTTGCAAAAGAAAAGATGATCAGCTCTCCTGATGATCAGGGAAGAGCTAAGAGGATCACACACACACACACACACACACACACACACACACACATACATACACACAATCAAACATAAACAGAAAATAAATGAGAAAAATGTAATTAGTCAAAACATTTCCTAAGATTCTACTTAAACATAAAATTGTGATTGCAAAAATGAATAACATGACATTTTAAATACACTTAAAATTCTGAAACTTTAAAAACTACTTAATCCAATTTAAAGACATTTATTAGAAGGGGGGAAACATGGCCGAACTTTGAAGAACTCAACCAGCACCTGGATTAAAACTAGAGATAGGAAGAGAAAACAAAGAATAAAACTGAATCCAGAAGTAAATTTCAAAGCCACTGCCAGCTACCAATATTACAAAATCATCTGACAAAAAGTAAGAACCAGTTACTTCCATTGCCTAATTATATTATTTTCATATTCTTTTCGTCTTCAATAGAGTTTAGCACCCAATATGGTCACCTCCACTTATTCCCAAAGGGAACTGAATTTCACAGAGTAGCACTCTGAAGACCTTGACTTTCATTACTACTCATCTCTCATGACAGAAAATCTAGGTTCTCAATAACTTTAAAGAAAGTTCTATAGCAGTCCTGCTAACCTATATAGGTTTCAGGTACATGGCTGACAAGAGATTTTACAGATCTGCCATTATGACTATATTGTATATATGTATACTAATTGTATATATGACTAATTGTGTGTGTATATGTGTGTGTGTGTCTATCTTGAAGAAAGGTTGTTCTCTAGATCACTGTACAAAAAGTAGTAACTTTTTTTTTGGGGGGGAAATATAGCAACTTATTAAGATTAGTACAGTTAATAAATCTAAAATTGGATCAGTGGCTATACTAAATTAGGATGCAAGTTCCTTGAGAGGAAGAACTGCTTTTCTTTGTATTAATTATGTCTGGTACAATGGCAAATAGAAAGTAAATATTAGTTGATTTGACTTAACTCTTTTATTCTTTGTATTTGAGTCCCAATGGGTATGCATTAGGTGTCTGTTGACTGATTAATAATTTTACATTAGCTTGGTGCTTGCTTCTGTAATATTTCACAATTTTAATCAATGACTTGTACAAAAGCATAGACAGTAATAGATAAGAGACAGCATGGCAAAGAAGACTGGTCTCAGACTCAAGAACATCTCAGTTTGACTCTGATATAAATAGCTATGTGAGAGTCGATTGCAAGTGCAATGGGAGAAGAGTAGGGGAAAAGTATCTAAACAATTCATATGAAAGAAAAAAGCCAGAGAGTATTGTTTAACAAGTTCAATTGAGTTAACCACATTATGTGTTCAAAAAGCAGTTTGGTATAAACTAAGTATAGACCAGATCTCATACTGTATACCAAGATAAAGTCAAAATGGTTACATAATTTAGACATAAAGGGTAACATAAGCAAATTAGGGAGGCATGGAAAATTTTACCTGTAAGATCTATGGATAAGGGAAGAGTTTGTGTCCAAAAATGAGATTGAGAGGACTGCATGAAGGAAAATGAAGTTGATTATATGAACAGTTTTGCACAAATAAAATCAATGTAGCCAAAATTAGAAGGAAAGTAGGAAAATGGGAGGGAAATTTACAGCAAGATTCTCTGATAAAGGTCTCAATTCTCAAATATATAGGGGACTGAGTCAGATTTGTAAAACTAAAGGCTATTATTAAATTGATAAATACTCAAAGGAAATGAACAAGCAGTTTTCGGGGAGGGGGAAATCAAAGCTATTTATAATCAAATGAAATGCTCAAGATCATTATTGATTAGACAAATATAAATTAAAACAACTCTGAGGTAACATCTCACACCTATCAGATTGGCTAGCATGACAGAAAAAAAATTACAAAACCTAGAGGGGATATGGAAAAACAGGAACACTAATGCATGGTTAGAGTTGTGAACTGGTTCAATCATTCTGGGGAGTATTCTGAACTACACCCAAAGAACTATAAAATTATGCATACCCTTTGACCCAGTAATACTGCTTATAGGTATATATTCCGAGGAGATCAAAAAAAAGAGAAGAGGAACTACATGTACAAAAATATTTATAGCAACTCTTTCTGTGGTAGCAAAGAATTGGAAATTGAGGGGATGCCCATCAAATGGGGAATGACTGAACAAGTTGTATGTGATTGTGATGGAATACTGTTGTGCTATAAGAAATGAGAAACAGGATGGTTGGAGGAAAAAAACTTGGGACTATTTATATGAATTTATGTGAAGCGAAGTGAGCAGAACCTAGAATAACATTGTACAAAATAACAGCAATACTACAATAATGAACAACTGTGAAATCTTCAGTGCTCAGTACAATGATCCAAGACAATTCTAAAGAAGTGATATTAAAAAAAATACTGCTATCCACCTTCAGGGAAAGAACTGATGAATTCTGAATGTAAACTGCATTCTAATTTTTTCACTTACTTTACTTTTTATTTTTTGCAACATGACTAATATGGAAATATATTTTACATGATTTCACCTGTATATTTGAGATATTATTTGCCTTCTCAATGGGTGGGAGAAGGGCTTGAGAAAGCAAAAGAATTTAGAATTCCATTTTTTAAAAAATAACAAATGCTAAAAATAAATAACCAAATTTTAAAAATACAGTTATATGTCTTAAGCTTCATTAGAAAGTCACAGTATCCAGGACAACAGAGGTGACAGTAATGCTATATTCTGCCCTAGTGAGATTATATCTTAGTTATTTGCTTCACTCCTCATTCTCATTACTAATCATGGACATTGATGATCTGAAGAACATCCCAATGTTAACTGTGATAGTGATGAAAATCAATTGAAAGAAATGAAAGTGTTTAATAGTAATGTAATTTAAAGATTCCCCTGCATTGGCTTGGTTTTTGGTCTGACTGTGTTAAAACCCAGAGCTTGTTAATCCCACTTGTGGGATGGACTTGTTGAAGTGAAAAGAGAGGGCTGAGCTGGGAGGAGCTGGTGACAGAGATTTGGAGAGACACAAAAGAGAGACAGAAGAACTTTTTGGAAGCAGCACCCTTTTGGAGGCAGAGAGAGACTGAGAGGATTGCTGAGGGCCACTTTGAATTGCCCAGGACTTTTGAGACCTGCCACCCAGAGCTGCCAAGGACTGAGGAGACATGGCTGTTATGCTGGTACTTTGTCTGTCTGTTTTGATGTTGTTTTGCCAGATTTGTCCACTGGTGAAGGACAGTGCTGTTGTTGTGGAATTCTTGGAACCTTGCTGTTGGTTCCAAAGCCCTGAAGAAGGATTTTCTTGTTGTATGTTTACAGAAATCCTGGAAGATGGTTTTGCTAATGTTTTCAGGGGTCCTAGGACTGTTCTTCATACAGAGAATGAATTAATGAAGAGACTGGCAATGTATCTTGTGGCCTTGCTAAGCTTTGTCTCCCCAGGAACAAAGATTGCTGAGAATTTTCCTGTGTCAAGATGAAGAAAAGACCTCCATTTGGGTATTAAGTGCTGTGCTTAAACTTGTTATAACTCTGGGGTAGATTCAATTATGATCCAGGGGTGGAGAACTTTTGACCTTTTTGTGTTCTATGATTGAACAAATGAATGTACTTTACTTATGATTGGAAACTAATCTCCATTTGAGAAGAGGGGCTTTGTGATGGACTAAATGAAGGTATAGCTTAGGGGTGGAGTAGTATTTAGAACAGGGACCTAGTAATTGATTAAATGAATGTAATGTCCTGGGGTGGGGTAGTACTTGATTAAATCAGGTAGTACTTGGAGATTATTGAATCACACTTAGTAAATGCTGCATTTTGAATGATGTCATATTTTGATCTTCTCTGTTCTTAATTTGTCACTGAATAAGATGGAGAGCACCTATGCTGGTATTTTGAACCTTGGGAAGTTGCCTTTGCTTGGCATTACATTACAAAGTGTTTAGCCTGGAAAAAAAAGAGGAAATTTAAAGTGGATGTGTTATTTGTCTTAAAGTACCTGAAGGTTTGTCACCTAGAATGATTCAGTCATTTCTGCTTGGCCCTGGAGGACAGAATTAAGAACAATTGGTATGAGAAGCCTTGATTGGTTGTTGTTCTTCACTCTCCAGGAGGACCAAAATGACATCACTATGCTAGAGTGAAGTTACAGTGTGTCTAGTGACTACAGTTGATCAAACCAATATAAGTTCAGAACGCTCTACCCCAGGCCAGGCACAAATAGTCGATGGGAACTTTGGGGGTGGACTCTCTAAATTTGTGCTTCTCCCATTTCTTTCAAGCTACTTCAATTCTGCTTTGCTCATGGAGCACAGCACCTTCTCTCATGTGGGCTCACCATGCTAAGTGTCTCCCATATCACACAATTAATTCCAATCTTAAGAGACACAAGAGTATCCTTGTATCACTTTTTTTCTGACCATCATGTGCGAACGTGCCCTGTGTGAACTCTCCATGAAATAATCTTTTTAGCAAGAATATGTTTGGCATTCAGACAAAGGTAGCCAGCCTATCAGAGTTGCACTCTCTGCAGTAGAGTTTGAATGCTTGGCAGTTTCATTTGAGAAAGGACCTCAGTGTCTGGTTTCTTATCCTGCCAGGTGATCTTCAGAATCTTCCTAACAAGGCAAATGAAAGCGATTCAGTTTCGTGGCATGGCACTGGTATACTGTCCAGGTTTCACAGGCATACAACAATGAGGTCAATACAATGGCTCTGTAGACCTTCAGTTTAGTAGTCAGTCTACCTCTTCTCTTCCACACTTTCCTTCAGAGCCTCCCAAACACTGAACTAGCTCTGACAATGTATGTGTCAACCTTATTATCCATGTGTACATCACTGGAAAGTACACTGCCAAGGGAAGTGAATTTATCCATAGTATTTAAAACTTCTCCATTTGCTCTAGGCATTTTTTTTCTTGTGTGTGTGTGGCAAAGCACCTGGTGTTGATTCCGTTCCAGCTGAGATTTACAAGGTCGGGGTCCATTACTCATACAAAAGCTTACTGAAATTTTCTGGTGCATAAAGGTAAAGGAAATAGATTGTCCTGTGACAATCACAGGGGGTCCCTCTCTTAGTCATTGCTGTCAAGATTCTTGGCAGAGTCCTCCTTAATAAAAAGCCTAAAAGAAGCAAAGAGAGGCTTAAAGAAAGGGGGGGGGGAAACTTACTAAAGTGATATAAGCTGCCTTGCCAATTAATTAATTCCCCAAGTGGAGGTTTTAAAGAAAAAGCTAGATACATGAGAAGTATAATTTGGAGAAGTTCCTGTTCAGCAAAAGTCTGAACAAAATTCCCTTTAAGATCACTTCCACTTTTGAATTGCTAAGATTTTTTTTGACTCTTTTTTCCTCATATGACTTTAACATAATGATGGGAGACATTGTTGAAAAGTGGCCTTTAAGCTGCATTTTATTCTAACAAATCAAATACTTTTGTACAGTTAACAAATAAGTTCAGCAGTATCTTGTGTGTTCTTTGCATTTTTCAATGAATTGCCTGACTATACAGAAGTGATTTTCTGTAGAGTTCCATATCCAAAAGCCAGGCTCTTTCTTCCCTTTTCATATTTTTAGGAAGGATGTCTTCAACACCCAATTCCAAAAAGTCTTAGAATTATCTTAAATTGTTAAAGTTATCAAGCTATTAAAGTTTAAAACTTTAATAAAGCTTTTAGGACTATATATATACATATATATGGTAATTTATTCTCATAGTTTTATAAAAAGAAAATATGTAAATATATTGGCAATTGCAAATCTCATCATGACTACCTTTTTACTCATTAAAATTGCCATTATTTATTTTCACAATTGTTCAGTATTTTTCTCAGTTTTTGATATCTTTAGCATTGTTCCCTCAGAGGAGCCAGAGTTGGAGGATTTGTGGAAAGACTGACACACTAATATACTGTTGGTGGAGCTATAATCTGGTTCAACTATTCTGAAAGTCAATTTGGAATTATGATGAAAAAAATTGAAAAAGAGTTTTGTAATTTATTAAGAACTTACTATGTGCAAGGAACTATGCCAAGCAGTAGGGATACAAAAGTAGGACAATTCCTGCTCTCAGGAAGTTCACATTCTAACAGGGGAGACAACACATATGGAAGTTACAAGTCAGATGGAAAAATTCAGTCTTCAGTGCACAATAGTAGGGTAGATGTTAATATATTTGAATGGCAATAACTTTCATTTCTGAGTTGTGATAGTAATGGCAATTAAAGATTCCCCTGTATTGGCTTGGTTTTCAAATTGATTGTATTAAAACCCAGAGTTTGTTAATCCCACCTGTGGGATGGGCTTGTTGATGTGAAAAGAAAGTCCTGAAGTGGGAGGAGCTGGTGATGTAGATTTGGAGAGACACTAGAGAGAGGCGGAAGATTTTTTTTTGGAAGCAGCACCTCGTGGAGAGAGAGAGACTAAGAGAATTGCTGGTGGCTGCTTTGAATTGCCTTGGACTTTTGAGACCTGCCCCCTGAGCTGCCAAGGACTGAGGAGACATGGCTGTTTTGCTGGTACTTTGTCTGTTTTGAGGTTATTTTGCCAGATTTGTCCACTGGTGAAAGACTGTCCTTTTGTTGAAGAAGTCCTGGAACCTGGCTGTTCGCTAAGAAGGCCTGCGACTGTCCTGCAGACAGAGAGTGAATACTGTCCACTGGTGAGGGACAGTACTGTTGTTGCAGGGGTCTGGAGACTGTCCTGCAGACAGAGTGAATACTGTCCACTGGTGAGGGACAGTGCTGTTGTTGCAGGGGTCTGGGAGCCTTTCTGTTGGTTCAGAAGCCCTGAAGAAGGATTTTCTTGTTGTATGTTTACAGAAATCCTGGGAGAGGGCTTTGCTAATGTGTTCAGGGGTTCTAGGACTGTTCTACAGACAGAGGACAAATTCATGAAGGGACTGGCAATGTATCTTATGGCCTTGCTAAGCCTTGTCTCCCCAGGAACTAAGATTGCTGAGAACTTGCCTCTTGTCAAGATGAAGAAAAGACCTCCATTTAGGTATTAAGTGCTGTGTTTAAACTTGATGTAACTCTGGGGTAGATTCAATTGTGATCCAGGGGTGGGGAACTTTTGACCTTATGTTTGGAAACTAATCTACATTTGAGAAGAGGGGCTTTGTGGTGGACTTAATTAAGGTATAGCCTAGGGGTGGAGAAGTATTTAGAACAGAGACTTTGTAATTGATTGAATGATTGGAAGGTCCTGGGGTGGGGTAGTACTTGGAGATTATTTAATCACGCTTAGTAAATGCTGTATTTTGAATGATGTCATGTTTTGATCTTCTCTGTTCTTGGTCTGTTACTGAATAAAATAGAGAGCACCTATGCTGGTATTTTGAACCTGGGAAGTTGCCTTTGCTTGGCATTACATTACATGAGTCAACTTTCTTTGACCCAGAGATTCCACTGATAGGCATATACCCCTAAGAGAACAATGGCAGAAAGGTTCCAAACATATACAAATAATCATAGCAGCACTTATTGTGACAACAAAGAACTAAAGACAAATTAGACATCTATCTACTGAAGAAGGGCGAAGCAAACTGTAGCACACTGATATATTACTGGGTCACAAGAAATAATTAACAAGAAGAATGCGGAAAATTAGAATACAATATGAAATAATGGAAATAAATGAATATAGGGTGAATTAAGGGTAGCAGAGATGATGAAGGGGACCTTGATTTGTTGAATTCAGATATCTCTTATGAGATTATGTCAACAAAACTTGGCCATCGAGACTCAGGAGTGGTAGATTCTAGGTGGAGAGGCTCCCCACCATAGATTCTAAGAGCAAGTATGCATTTTCTTTTGGACTCGTCTGCACTGGGTTGGTTTTTCAGTACTTACTCTTCTTCTTCAGTGCCTGCTGTTACCAATTGGGAGTTTGTGTTATCTCAGTAAGGCAGCCATCCCTCAGCAAGGGGACAAAATAAATGTATAGTTCCATGTGAGACAAGTGCTCCAGTCTAAAAAATTAGAAGTTTCTTGAACAACCCTGTTACATAAGTAGAACCAGGAAAACAACATATATAATATACATAAAGATTACAATAATGTAAATGAAAAGAACAACCAAAAAATCAACTGAAGACTTTTTAAATACAATTATCAATCTTGGTCTCTGAGAAGAGTTGAAAAAATGTACCTCTCCTTTGCAAAGTTAGAAGTCTATGGGTGGAAAAAACTACATATACCATCAGACTCAGTTGATATGATGTATAGTTTTACTCAGCTTGCTTTTTTCTTTGTCACAAAGGATGGTTCACTGCATAATTGACAGGAGAGGCATAAATTCAAAAGTGATGGTAAAATAAAAACATACAGGGATCAATATTTTTTTCTAAAACTAGTAGGAAAACATTATGTCACCTCAAGAACAGATCTCTCCAATGAATAATTAGTCTGCTTCATTTGTTTTTTGCAATCATTGTTTTCTTTAGATCTATTTCTACTTTATTATACAAATGGCTTAGAGTCAGAAAGACCTGAGTTCAAATCCTGACTCAGACACTTACTAGCTGCATGACCCTGAGCAAGTCACTTAATTTCTACAATAATAGCACCTTCCACACTAGTTTATTTTGAGGATCAAATGAGTGAACATATGTAAAGCACTTTCCAAATCTTAAAGCACTATATAAATGTTAGTTAATAATTATTACTAAAATATAAAACACTACCTTTTATGATGTTATTTAGTGATTGTCATGTTCGACATTTCCTGATTCTCTTATATGGAGTTAGTCTAATTACTCCTCAAAACCTCTGTTTTTCTTTGCTCTTTAGGTCTATATATAGTATTTCTATTCTTAATCAAAACCTAGCAAAAAGAACAGGAAGATCTATTTTAGAACATACTCATCTGCTGAGAGAAATGATATATTTATTTTTCCCACAAATAACTACAAACATAGATGTGAAAATACAATACATTAATGCCTAAATGGAAATTAATTACATAGTTCTTTCTGAATCACCAGGCATTACCTTCCACAACCTATCACCTCACTGGAGAGAGACTATACATTTAGAAGTACAGTATAATGTGCCAGAACTGTAATAAATGCACAGTATCCTGGCACAACACCACATTTTAAGAAAGCACCTAGCAGGCAAAACTTCAACCCAAAAGGACACAAGGATACTGTAGGAGTATCCTCAGGATATCCTTGTTTCTAAAGCATATATTGTCATCCATTTGTTCCACCCAAAATTTCCTCATTCTAAGCTAACTGAAACATTAATGGCTACTTTTACAATCCAGTCATTTGATGAATTTCAAACCCATCAAATTGTACTCTCCTCCATTTTTCTAAAAAATAATCTTTATTACACAAAATGGATTAACATAAATGGAAAGGAGTTCATACAGCTCATAGGAAGTGCCAATAAAATGAAAATAACCATATTTCATAAATTAAATCACCTATTCATTGACCTATAGATTTAATTTTTCAAAAGCTTACTATACAAAACTAGAAAAAAAGTGAAATTTACCTGAAGGAATACAAGATTAAGAATCTCAAGGAAAAAAGTGGGAAGCAAGAAGACTCAGCACAAGACCTCAAACTATACTGCAACACAGAAGCTCTTTGGTACTGGTTAAAAACCAAAATAGTTGACAAAATAGTTGAACAAATTAGGTACAGAAGACAAAAGACAGCAACTTCTGAGCAAAGACTTTGACAAAAAGTGCTAGGAAACCTGGAAACAATCTTAGTAGATATTAAAGTTAGAACCATTTTCTCATATCATCTACCACAATCAATGCCAAACAGATACAATCCCTATATAGAAAAGATCATATCACAAGTAAATTAAAGAGGGAAAGGAAATACCTTTTGAAAAAAATGGATAGGGAAAGAGCTCTTGATGGAACAGGGTCCAGAGAATGACAGGACAATTTTGATTACATAAATATTTTCAACACAACAAAAGCAACACTGCTAAAATTAGATGGAAAAAAGTTAATGGAAGAGAGTCATGGCAGTAAGTTTTTTTCTGATAAATGTTTCATACCCAAACTATAACAGTAATAGGTTCAAAAATATAAAGAAAAGGACTGAGTAAGAGCACTGGCCTCAGTGTCAGGATGACCTGGGATCGAATCTGGGCTCTGATACTTAGCACCACACCCAGAAATAACTGGCCGTGTAACCTTGAGCAAGTTACTTAACCCCAATTGCTTTAAAAGAAAAAAAATTTAAAAAATAAAGAAAAGGATTTCAGGAGCCAAGATGGTGTAGTTGAGAAGCACTCAGCCAAACTCTCCCAACATTCCCTTCCAAGCAATTTTAAAATAACACTGCAAATTAAAGCATGGATTGGCAGATGGGGGGAAAAGGTCACAATGAGATGCTCTTCTAGCCAAAGACAACAAAGGATGTTGGAATGGGGGGTAGGAAGCTTGTCCAGAATCCACATAGATGAAACACCAGTGGTGGAATTAGGTGGTAGAGCCAGAAAGAGTAGCAGCTTCAAGAGCTCCCAAATCAGAAATGGTAAGGGACATGGCAACTGATAAGAAAGAGATTACATGGGGTGGCTAGGTGGCATAGTGAATAGAGCTCCAGCCCTAGAGTCAGAAGGACCCGAGTTCAAATCTGCTCTCAGACACTTAACATACTTACTAGCTGTGTGACCTTGGGCAAGTCACTTAACCCCAATTGCCCTGCTTCCCCCCTCCAAAAAAGAAAAAAAGAGAGAGAGAGATTACAAAGTACCACTGTGAAAGTGCTGGACACAAATTCTGTTTGGCAACTCCATTGCCTATACTCACTTTTGTATCACAATTCAAGTACAGAGGGGACCACTTTCAGTCAAGAGGGAGTGGGAGTCCTGAGGGCCAACTGTTTGGCAATACCATTGCCTACTCACTTTGGGTCACAGTTCAAGGATAGAGTAGAGCACTTTTGGTCAAGAAGGAGTGAACGCTCCAAGGGGCAGCATCATTTTTAGCCTTAAGGGATCAAGAACACTGAAGAACAGAAACATTTCCAGACCCAAGGGAGGAGGGCCCATGAGGAGCAGCATCAGTTGCAGTCCCATAGGATCAGGGGTCCTTCACAAAAAAAAAAAAAAAAAGATCAGCGTAAAGACCTACAACTATACCTCATCCCAGATTATACCAACTTGGAAGCACCAAAAACATCCAAATCATCAGAACTATTTCTGAAAACATCAGTGTGAAAAAATCTTAAGCTTAAGACAGTCCATCCCCCACCAATTCTGGGAACAGAACCCAACGTTAACATAAAGTTTTCAATCAAGAAATAGGGTAGAAAAATGAGCAAACAACAAAAAAGAATTTGACCATTAAAAGATACTCTCCTGACAGGGAAGATCAAGACATGAAGTCAGAAGACAATGATCTCAAAAGAGCACAAGTAAAGTCTTGAAGAAAAAAAAATTGTGATGTATAATCTCTATCTTGCTTATTATCTCAGGGAGTGGTGGAGAAGGGAGAGAGTTTGGAATTCAAATTAAAAAAAGAATGTCAAAAACTGTTTTTATATCTAATTGGAGGAAATACTATTTTTAAAAATTGTGAACTGGACACAAGCCAAAAAGAATTCCTGGGAGAGCTAAAAAGTAATTTCAAAATCAAATATGAGTAGTAGAAGAAAAATTAGGCAAATAAATGAAAGCAAAAGAAGAAAATTATGAAAAGAAAATTAATAGTTTGGTCAAAGAGGTAAAGAAAATAATACCATAAAAACAAGAACTGGTGAAATGGTAAAAGAGGTACAAAAATTTCACTGATGAAAATAATTCCTTAAAAAGCAGAATTGGCCAAGTGGAAAAAGAGGTATGAAATCTCACTAAAGAAAATAATCATTAAAAATTAAAATTGAGCAAGAGGAGACTAATAATTCCATGAAATATTAAGAAACAAAATCAAAGGAATAATTTTTTTTAAATGTGAAATATTCCAACAGAAAAAAACTTACCTGGAAAATAGCTCAAAAAGAGATAATTAAAGAATTATTGAATCGTCTGAAAGCTACAAGTAGAGAAAGAACCTATACATCATATTTCAAGAAATTATCAAGTAAAACTTTCCCAATATTTTACAAACAGAAGATAAACCAGAAATTAAAAGAATCTACCAATTACCACCTGAGATCCAAAATGAACACTCCCAGGAATATTATAGCCAAATTCTAGAATTCCCAAGTTAAAGAGAAAATACTTCAAACAGCAAGGGAAAAAAACATTCAAATACCAAACCACAGGTGCAGTCAAAATCACACAAGATTTAATAGCAACCATGTTAGAGGAGTGGAGGGCTTGGAAGATGATATTCCAGAAGTAAAAACCCTGGAATTAGAATCAAGAATAACTTACACAGAAAAACTGTATATAATCCTCCAGGAGAAAAATGGATATTGAGTGAAACAGCAGTTTCAAGCAGTCCTGATGAAAAACTAGAGCTGAATAGAAAATATAACTTTTAAATACAAGACTCAAGAGAAGCATAAAATTTAAACATGAAAGAGAAATCATAAGGAATTCAAGGTTAAACTGCATACCTTTCTACATGGGAAGACAACACAGGTAATTTTATCATTATGTAGACAGTTAATAGGATTCCACATAGAAAGAGGGTGTAGAAGTGAATTAATTATGTTGAGATGATATTTTAAAAATGGACTTAGTAGAAAGAGGGATACCCTGGGGGAAGGGGGAAGGGAGACCAAAAAAATAGGAAAAATTATGTCAGTGAATAGAGCACCGGCCCTGGAATAAGGAGGACCTGAGTTCAAATCCAGCCTCAGACATTTAACACATACACACACACACACACTAGCCATGTGACCTTGGGCAAGTCACTTAAACCCAACTGCCCTCCAAAAAGCAAAAAAATAAAATTATGTCACATAAAAGAGGTGCAAAAAGACAAGCTTTTATAGTGGAATGGGAAATGGTAGGGAGGGATGGGCAATGTGTGAACCTCACTCACATCTAAATTTAGTCAGAAAGAGAATACACACACACACACTTGGTAAGAGAAATGTCTTAATCAAAAGGAAAGTAGGAGAGGAAGGGGATAAGAGAAAGTATTAAAAGGGAGGGCATATAACAGAAGGCAGTGGTCAGAAGCAAAATAGATGTTAGAGGAGGAAGAGGATAAAAAGATAGAGAAAAGGATAAATAGAAGAAAATAAGATAGAGGGAATACACAGTTAGCAGTCATAACTATGAATGCTAATGTGATGAACTTACTCATAAAACAGAAGTCAATAACAGCATGCATTAGAAACCAGAAATCAACAATCTTTTGTTTACAAGAAACTCATTTGAAACAAAGAGTTAGAATTTGAAATTGGAACAGGATCTATTATGCTTCAGCTAAAGTAAAAAAGATGGCGGTAGCAATCATGATCTCAGACAAAACAAAAGCAAAAACAGACCTAACTAAAAGGCACAAGTAGAGAAACTATGTCTTACTACAGGGAACCACAGACAATGAATTAGTATCAATATTCAAAATATATGCACCAAAATAGCATAAAATCTAATTTTTTTAATTACAGAAGGAAATAGAGAGTAAAACTACAAGGTGGGAACCTCAACTTTCCCCTCTCAGAATCAGATAAATCTAACTATGACATAAATGAGAAAGATGTCAAGAGAATAGAATATTAGAAAACTTAAATATGAGAGGCCTCTGAAGAAAACTTAATGGGAATAGAAAGTGTATCTTTTGATCAGCTGCACATGGCCCCTTCACAAAAACTGAATATGTATGAAGGTATTCAAACTTCACAACCAAATGCAGAAAAGCAAAGATATTAAATGCACCCTTTTTAGATCATAATGAAATGAAAATTGCTTTAAATGAAGGACTATGGAAGAAACGATTAAAAGGTAATTGGAAGTTAAATAATTTAATCCAGAAGAATGAGTCAAAGAAGAAATCATAGAAACAATCAATTATTTCATTAAAGAGAATGACACAAAAAGACAACATTCCAAAATGTGTGGGATACAGCCAAATCAGCAGTTAGGGGAAAATTTATATCTCTAAATAGATCAATAAAATAGATGTCAACGAATTGGACTTTCAACTAAAAAAAAGAAACTAGAACAAATTAAAAATCTTCAATTAAATCAGAGGAGAGATTAATAAAATAGAAAGTAAAAGAAAAACTAATAAATGAAACTAGGAGCTGGTTTTATGGAGAAAAACATTTAACACTGAGAAACCATTGATTTAAAAAAAAAGAAAACCAAATTAACAAAAATGAAAAGGTTGAATACACCAACAATGAATATGAAATTAAAGCAATTATTCGGAGTTATTTTTTACAATTATATGCTAGTAAAATTGACCATCTAAGTGGAATGGCTGAATACTTACAAAAATACAAACTGCATAGATTAACAGAAAAGGAAATACAATGCTTAAATGACCCTGTCTTGAAAAAAAAAAAAAAGAAATTAAGTGTGTCATAAATGAACTCCCTAAGAAAAAGTCCCTAGGACCAGATGGATTTACAAGTGAATTTTACCAAACTTTTAAGAAACAATTAATCCCAATATTATATAAACTAATTGAAAAAATAAAGGAGTCTCACAAAATTCTTTCTCTCCCCTAGATTGTTAACAGCCTCTCACTTCAATGTTTTGCTTTTCAATAGTAGTATACCTACTATATGATATGATATTGTTTTACCATCATGTGTTTGAGCTGATAGGACATGAGGGGGATAAGAAAAAATTAGGAAAGGAACTGCATTTTGTCTACAATTTTATTTCTCCTAGTGCCTACCACAATTTTTTATGCTTAATGAATATTTATTTAACAGCTGAATGACAGAAAAACAAATTCTGTAGTCTTTGTCAAAAGAATTTTTGGTTTCTGTCTTATTATCCTGGGTTTTTATCTGTTTATGGCCAAAGATTGTGAAATGTAATTCTGATCTCATTCAGAATTGATTATTTCAGTATAGCATTTGTCTATTGGATAGTCCTCTGCCCAGATGCCTAACAATTTTCCAGAGAACAGAGGTTTGGAATTTACCAAAGTAAAGCCTGTTGAATTTGAGCTTCTCAAAAGTTTAGTACTTAATATCTGATAATCTCCTTTCATATCTCAGACATCATACCCGAAGCAGGAAAGAGCTTTAATTTATATCAGTCAGGGAGAGAGACAGAGAGAGAGATGGACAGAGACAGAAAAACAGAGACAGAGACAGAAAGGAAAGAGGGGGGAGAGGGGAGAAAGAGAGAGGGAGGAGGGGGGGGATAGCAAAAGACAGAGAAAGAGAGAAAGTCAGAGTAAAAACATCAGACCTGTGTTCAGTCATGGCTATGTTGTTTAGTATTTCTGTGAATTTTTCCAAGTCAGACCACATGGAGCAAAGTTGCCTCTTCTGGAAAACAGGAATAATAATACCCACCTAACAGGGTAATTGGTATGACTGAATTTGATAATGTAAGTAAAGTACTTTTTAAACAGCAAATTATCATATAAATGTCAGCTTTATTATTGTGATATGGCAAAGCAAACCCATGCTGGAGCTTTTATCACCTACCATGCAATCTACTATACGTGAGAGTTAATTGTTTATTAGCCTTTATTAACTTCCACTCATCATTCTTTCTCCATCTATCCCTTGAATTTTCTTCCCTTGACCTTCCTTCCAATTATTAGCATTGGGCATCTTATAATCCTTAGTGAACACAGGACCTAATGAGCCCAATGGTGAGTCCTCAAGGTTTACATCAACAGATCAAGGGCATGGGTCACAGCCATCTCAACTGTAAAATGAAGGGATTTGACTTGTCATAATGACCTCTGAGGTTCCTTCCAGCTCTAAATCTATGATCCCATGGTTTTACCAATGGGAATTCCCCTTAATGAGGCAAACAGAACTTGTCTACACCTTGTAGTCTTAGACAATTGTCTAAGACTCAGGCTGGCCTTTGGTAAACATATCAAAGGCAAGATTTGAATTTGTGTCCCCCTGACTTGATGTCTAGCACCCTTTGTAATCTAGGGGAAAGAAATATTCTTTCATTGTTTTGTTATCTCTGATATGCTGCTGGTACTTTTGTCATGCTACAAGGCACATACCAAATGGAAGTATACAAAGGAATCTGGTGACTTATTTAAGTTGTAAGGTACATTTAATTCATAGCAAACACCTTGCATTTGGAATTATGGGGAAAGAATTCTGATGAATTATGGCGTGACAATAATAACCAATCATTCCCATGTTCTGTCACACTTATGAATGATGCTAACGACACACATGCACACACACACAAAGTGTGAGAAAAGCGTGTGGGTTAGGGTAAGAGGGAAATGTCTGCAATGAGCAAGATTTTTTTAAGGCAGAAAACAGCACATAACTATCTGTAAATTCTAAGGTTTGGTTAAAAAGACATTTCTTTTAGGGAAAAAAGGGTCATCAGAGGGACATTAACATATCAGTTATTATATATGTGTGTGTGTATATATATATATATATATGTATTTCTTTATTCAAGTTATTATTAGAAATTTAAAATAAAGGTTCACTTAGGTCTTAAGAAACAGGTAGTCCCCGTACTGTCAAGATAGAATCATTTTCACTTCTTCTGATACTCCTTTAAAATAATCACCCTAAAGCTTCACATATTTGCTAATTCTAAACTTTTCTGAAGAAGGGAGAGGCAAAGAAAAGGACAAAGAAAGGACGGTCCTATATGTTGTGAGGGAGGGAAATTGTTGAAAAAATTCAAAAGAGAAAAGGATGGCCAGGGCAAATCCCAGTTACCAGGTAGCCTAAGGCTAGCATATTTCTAAGTTTAGGAGTCCAAAGTTAAGGTAGCTTATACTGATCAAGTGTCCTCACTAAGTTTGGTATCAAGATTGTGATCCCAAAGAAGAGGGGCTCACCAGTTTGCCTAAAGAGGAGTGAACTGACCTAAACCAGAAAAGAGAGGTCAAAGTTTCCCTGATGACTGGTAGTGAGGCCCAAAAGGAGCCCCTCTGTTTCCAGAATGAGATGAAGAGACCTAGTCTTTAACATTTATTTTTAATTTTAAAAAATTGAAGAGATCGAAATAATTGCCATTTTACAAAAAATATTTTTTAATTTAAGGAAAAGAAATATACTTTAATTCAATCCAATTAACAGTGAAGGCTTAACACTTTATTTCACTTGCTCAAAGGTATAAATACTATAGAAAGATCAAATCCTTATTCCTTGAGGATTTATAACCCAATCCAGACAAGAAAGCAAAAAGAATCAGTATGATATAATAGAAAGAACATATGGATTGGGAGCTGGGAAACCTGAGTTTTAGTCCTGGCTTGTTCAAGCTATTTGATCTAGGGCAAATCATCTGGTTTGCCTTATTTTCCTCAATGTTTTCTTCATCTGCAAAATGAAGGCGGGGGGGAGGAAAATGGAACAAACTGGATTATCTCTTCAGTTCTTTCTAGTCCCGTGATTCTAGAAAATAGGTATTCACAATAGTTTAGAGCAGGGGTGTGTAACCTGCACCACTAAGGCCACATGTGGCCTTCTAGGTCCTTGGGTACAACCTTCTGACTTAGCCCAAGTCTTACATAGAACAAATCTTTTTATTAAGGGTATTTGTTCTGTGAAGTTTGGATTTAGTCAAATGGCTACACTTGAGGACCTAGAGGGCCATGTGTGGCCTCAAGGCCACAGGTTCCCCACCCCTGTTTTAGGGGAAGCAGAATGGTATAGAGAGAAATGTATTACACTTGGAGTCAAAAAGACTGAGATTTGAATACCAGTTCTACTTCCTAGCAACAAAACTTTAAACAAGTCCTATAACCTCTCTGGGACTCAGTTTCTTCTATAAAACGAAGGAGTTACACCGAACAATCTCTAAAGTCCCTTCTTAGCTCTACATTTGTAGTTTTTTTTTTCAAAACTTCAATGGCTCCCTGTCTTATTAATATGGGTAATACCTATATCAGTTCATATTACAACCTAAGCACAATTTCCTCCAATGATCTAGAGAATGTCCTCTAAATTGTCCTAAAGAGATAAAAGAAAACTATTCTCTCTTTCCCTCTAGTACTATTCCTCCAATATTTGGTAAAGCACTAGCACAATGTAACCAATCTTCAAGTCTCTACTTTGATTCTATGTGAACCCAGAGAGCAAGTCCCTTCATCTTTCTGTTTCTTGATGTATAAAGCAGAAATAGGCATTAACTGCCCTCAGGGCTATTGTGAAGAAAGCTCCTTGTATGCTCTAAAGCAGTATGTGAACATGAGCTATCATTATTTTTACCACCACTAATTCTTCCCATTACCAAAAAATGATTATGATGGACCTTTAACAGAAGTAACTACTACATCAATGATTTGTTATAGATAAGGCATGAATTTGCTTAAAAATTACCCATTTTATATGTTTAAACTTCCTCTAATTTTTAAGCAAATTCTATGATCCATTTTGTACTCATAAATCAGAGGTTATCTGTGCAATAAAGATAAATGGATTGAAATAGAGATCAAGTTGACGTAAGCTACCCAACAACCTGGTAATTAATTCTCTCCAAACTTCCAGTTAAGTTCCAGTTAACCACTATTCTTCCAGTCACCTAGGTTTATAAACTCAATATCCTCCTTAACTCTCTCTCCATTGAGGTCAATTAGTTGACAAATCTTGCTGATTCTGCCTCCTTAGCAACCCTCTTCCTCTTCACCCACACAGACACCACCCTCGTTCAAGCCCTTATCATCTCTTCCCTGTCCAATCCATCCTTTGCACAGCTTCTACAGTGATATTGCTGAAGCAGAGGCCTGACACAGAATCTTACTGAATCTTCAGTGCCTCTAGGGGAAAAAATGCTAACTCTGTTATCATTCACTTAAAGTCCTTCATAAACTGGTTGCAAGGCATCTTTCCAGAATTTTTAACAATCTACACTCCAGGCAAGCTGGCTTTCTCACTGTTTCTTATAAACAACATTCCCTCTCCAGTGCCCATGCCTTTGCAAAGGTTGTCCTCAAAAAACTAGGCTGTACCCCCTTCCCCACATCTACATCATAGAATTCCTACCTTCAATCAAGGTTCAGGTCATGTAACCTTTTCCACACGGGACCTATCTGCCACCGCCCACACCAGCTAGCTAATGCTACCTTTTCCCTAATAAATATAACCCACACAAAAACCAGCATTTATTTATCTGTATTCAGGTTGTATCTCTACCACCACCAGAATCTGCATCACCACCACCATGTAGAATGTAATCTCTTTTAAGGCAGCTTATCTTTTTCAACATAGTACAAGATTTTTGAACAACACTGTGACATGGTCAGACCTACATGTCAGGAGGATTATTCTGACAGCTGTATGAAAGATGAATTACTTTTTCCACTCTGGGTAGCTGGTCTCCCAGTTCTCCCACATATCCTAAGTCTACCAAATCAACTCAAACCAAGAAACATTTACCAAGGTCTACTAGCAAAAAGCATTATGTTAAGACAAGGATGTTAAAATGTTAATTAGACAAGGCCCACATCTTTAAACAGATTACTATTAATAAAGAAAAGGCATGTGCATAGGACAAATAATTATACTAAATATTGAAAGAGTAATCACATAGGGGAAGGAAGAAAGGCAGGAATCAAGGGAGGGAGGGAAGGAGGGAAAGAATGACAGAAAGAAGAGAAGAAAAAGAGAGAAAGAAGAGGGAAGGAGGAAGAGAGAAAAAGACAAAGGAAAAATACTTCTGGTTAGTGGAAAGGTTTCTGGTGAAAGGCTTCATGGAAACATTTATACCCAAACTGTGTATTGATAGATAAGAATGCAAAGATTTGGAAAGAGAGTATAGAATCAATATTGTTTATTAGCTTGAAGAAGACAAATCAATCCTCTCTTCCTCATCTTCAAGTGGGTCTGCACTGTACAGTATCCAGCAAGACAAAGATATTTCCAAAAGAAAATATAATTCAAGGCCTTTTACATTGGGAAATGAGATAGGACAGGATAAAGGCAGGTAACAGAGGTCTTAGAGGTATATAGCAAAGGAGTTTGGAGTGAATGCGGTAGACTGTATAGTAAAGCTCCTGGAAATGAGGTCATGGTATCAACTTCAGAGTCAGGTGGTGTGGGTTGAAACGTACTAACTGTATGACCATGCCTTAACCTTTGAGAGTCTTATTTACTCACCTATGAAATAGGGATAATATATTTGCAGTGCTGCTTTACAGGATTACTATGCAGAAGAGCTTAATAAATCTTAAAGCATCACAGAAATGTGAGCTATTATTATTAAGTGGAGGAGTAAATCATTGCCAGATACAAGTCCGTTTGCTAGATAGTTCAGTGCACAAATTAGCCATTTCATTCTCAAGCTTTTCCTGTTACTTCTTCCTGTTCATGGATACCATAATAAAACTGTATAAATACTGATAGCTAGAATTTTTCTGGAAAGTGGCCAGTGGGTTAGTTGAAAGGATAGGAAAGGTGCCAAGTAAGCAGAAGAATTAACTTGGAAGTAAAGTTAGAAGTGGGAAAGTGATTCAAGAGTAGAGAGCCAAGTCACTACTTTTACAATATGTGAAACTATGTCAGGTTGAAAAATCTACTAGAATAGCATTTTAATCCTTTAAAATTTTTCATTATCTCATTAGCTTTTTTTTAAGTTACTAATATATTTTGTTTTTACTTTACATCCATTCCTGAATATGTCCCTCTATGCTTTCCCCTAGCTAGCAAGGTTTCTATAATTGCAAAATTAAAAAAAAAAGTTCAGCAAAACCAGTACATCAACCAAGTCTAAAAGTATACACGATACTTCACAACCATACACCCTTACTTCTACAAAGAAGGGAAAGGGGTACCTTTTCTCTTCTATTCTCAAAGGCAAAACTTGATCAAGATAATTACACAGAGGGTGCAGCTAAGTGGCGCAGTGAATAGAGCACTGGCCCTGGAGTCATGAGGACCTGAGTTCAAATGTAACCTCAGACATTTAACATTTACTAGCCGTGTGACCTTGGGCAAATCACTTAATGCCAATGTTCCTGCCCTCCCCCTCCAAAAAGGAAAAAAAGATAATTACATAGGGTCAATTTCATTTTGTTATTCTGTTCACTGTATATATTGTTGCCTCAGTTCTACTTCACTCTGAATCAGTTAACATAAGTTAACATTCCTTTGTTTATATGAATTCTTCATAGTCATCATTTCTTACTGTCAAAAGTATTAGTTCATATACCACAATCTATTGAGCCATTCCACAATCAAACATACCTTTGTTTCCAGTTTTTTTTTTTTGCTACTACTATTCGTGATGAGTATTTGCTTGACTCCATATAAAACCCAAATGGAATGCTAATTTATCACTACTTGTAAATGGACAAGTTTAAATTGCCCTTCAGGAACTTCACAAGAAAGAATAATTCTTTTAGGACATCATGAAGTTTACTTTACATATTCTTTGGCTGTTATTTTAAGTATAATTAAAAGTTTATATTTCAATGCGTGATTTTTCTGGATTTTAACCATCATTAAAATATACAAATTCTCATTCCTTGTTCTCTGCCTGAAACAACTTCAGATCTACTCTCATAAACAAGTTCTTGTCAATGTCATTTTACTTTTTTGCATCCCCATCACCTATAGCACCGTGGTATGCTCAATAAATGGCATTTGACATAAATTGAATATTTAGCCTAGAAATGAGAAAATGTAGAGAAACCATAATTTATATCTGTAAATATTTGAAGGGTTGCCACATGGAAGAAGAATCAGATTTGAGTTCAACTTGGCCTCAGAGGAGGGACAATGGGTGGAGTCTGCAGAGGCAGATTTTAATTCTAGAAAAGAATAAACTTCCTAACAATTAAGGCTGTCAAATATTGGAATAGACTTCCTTGGCAAGCAGTGAGTCTGCCATCCCTAGAAGCCTTCAAGTAGTAGAATGATGATCATTTTAAAAGAATGCTGCAGGTTGGACTATATTATATAATCTCTGAGGTCCCTCCCAACTAAAAATCTTGTAATTTTATGGAATAATCTTTATCATAATAGGTAAGTGAAAGTGGGAAATCAAGTACAAGACTGAAGTTGCAAATCCAGGTGGCTGGAAAGACAATGGTGCCCTCAACAGTAACAGAGAGAGATTTGTAAGAGGGAAGCAGGTAAAGTAGGGGTCAAGGAGACAGAAGAGTTGTATTGTATGCATGAGATAAAGGATATTCAGTTTGAACCGTCTGATAGGGGATTTCATGATTACTTCTGTTAAATTCAGAATAATCATAATTTTGGTCACTTCACATTTTTAGAAATCTTTAATTTTCTGTTTATTTTTTTAAGAACAAGTAAATTCCATCATAAGCTGACTGTGGGGGATTAGACTAAAGATAATTAAAACATAAATTGTTCTAAAACACTATGAGGAAAAAATACAAAATTGATTGATCATAAGCTGTCAGGGGTCACATTCCTTGCTCACATTCTTCTTGAATGAGACTGTTATAAAGTGAAAAGCATTTAGCTGAATAAATTCTACTTTCCAGAAAAACTATGTTTTCCATTGCAATAATATGGAACACCTAACAACTCAGACAAAATGGAAAAGAAGAAACTGAAGTACAAATATGCTTAAATATTAATTAATTTTGACCTTTGCTTTTATAAAAATCTCAGAAAGAATAAACACACTAGAAGCTATAGATGATTACATTACTGGTTTATTCTTTGAGAGTATATTGCTATGATGGAGAACAAGGAAGAAGATGAAAAAGAATCAGCAGTAACATGATCATTTTGTACAAACTTTTTTTAAATGAAAAGAATCAGAATTGGCTTCAGGATAAGCTATTGTTAAATAGTCACATGTGTGTGCCCAGACATATGTATTTGATCCAGCCATTTTTTAGTCATGTGTAGCTCTTTATGATCCCATTTGTGGTTTTCTTGGCAAAGATACTGGAGTGGATTGCCATTTGCTTTTGCAGCTCATTTTACAGATGAGGAAACTGAGGCAAACAGAATTAAATGATTTGCCCAGGGTTACACAGCTAGTAAATATCTGAGGCCAGACTTAAACTCAGAAAGAAAAGTCTCCCTGACTCCAAGCCCAGCACTCTATCCACTCAGCCATCTAGCTGCTCCAAACATATGTATATGACTTATCTAAGAATAAGATGAAGGTCAAAGAATATGATCCTTTTATTAAAAAAAACTATTCATTGCAGTTCTTTTCGTGATGGCTTATAAATTGAGGGGATGCCCATCACCTGGACAATGGCTTAACAAATTACAATATATAAATATGATGGAATACTATTTTTCTATAAGAAGATGAAGACTACTTCAGAGAAACATGGGAAGAATTATTTGGAGTGATACAGAGGACAGTAAGTAAAATCAAGAAAATAATTTGTACAATAACAACATACTAATGAAAAGCAACTCTGAAAGATTTAAGAACTCTCATCAATAAAATGAGACCCAATATTAGTGGACCTGTGATGCATGCAACCCACCTCCTGATTACACACATAAACACACACACAACTGTGAGAATGTTGTTTTGTTTCACTATGTATATTTCTTACAAGTTTTTTTTTGTTTTTCTTTTCAATGGGAGGAAGGGAAGGAAGGAGAGAAAATAGTTTTTGCTCACTGAGAATTCTTAAATGTGATTTTTTTAAATGGAGCTATGTGAGGAGAATTTGGGCAAGAGAGTTAAAAGCTAGTCGTTTTCTAGATGAAGAAACACTTATCAAAAAATGTCTATATGATTTACATAAGGTCACCCGAAGGTGCATTCAACCATTTTGAAGAAAACAGATGAGTAGCATAGAATTGGGTATAATTGTTGCCAGAATGAATTTGTTAAAGATAATGTCATCAAGATCTATGTAGATATAACTTATTTATAGTTTTCCCATCCTGCCTCTTCATTACTTTGTTCATTTGTTGTATTCTTAACAGTACTCAGCTATTTATTGACAAATGAATAAAGAACTTCCCTCCACCTCTGAAATGAACTGTCTAGTGTAAAAGACAGGTTATAGATAGAAAGCATGAGAAAAACATTTTTAAAACTATAAAATGCTGCATACATAAAGTAATCATAGTCAATATGATATAAGATAGAATATAAAATATAATTAGATATATAAATTGCTATGAAAGCTTAGAAAATGCAAAATATTGTCATTAAAATGCTTATGAAATATGTCCCATAAGACAAAATAAAAGTTAATACCCCTAAACTTTCTTATACCACTTTAACACATAATGGTCACCTAAATATGGTTATAATCTGATTTTATCTTGCTCCCAATAAAATCCTTTATCCCGAATCACATGTGAGATGCTTTTACTTAACTACTTTTTGTCTTTGTTATGATGGAAGATGAGGGGGAATGTTATATCTGGAAATGATTAATATTCAAACAAAAGACATTACTGTTTTAAGTATGTGTATTTTTCACAGTCTAGTAGATGAATAGCAGTGAATCCCAAGTGTGTAGATATGTGCAAAATATATGATACCTAAAGTCAAGAACCATGTCTTCTATTCCTAGATATCATTTTATACAGAGCCATGAATAACAATGGACTAACATTTACTACCAAAGAAAATCTGAGGCCAAAAAATAAAAATACATTGAAATGCCTTAAATGAAAACATAAAATATGCCCAATATCCTACTCCAATGCCCCACTATGTCATGAGGGTGATCTTGGGTTCTTGAAAGTTATTAAAGTAGATCATGTACTCTAGCAAGCCCAACCAGGCCATGGAGGGTCTATTGTTTGATTTTTTTTTAAAGACTGACTTCCCTATCTTGCCCATGCCACAAGAACAGTGGCCACTCACAAGTCCCTTGGATAGTGAAGAATTCTATGAATCATCAAATTTTTAGACAATCTATAAACACTAGTTCCACTGTCAATATTCTAAATATGAGATCTTTTCCCCAGTGACACACAAGTATGCATACTTCTAGAGAAGGAAATCATTACAACCTTGATATTTTCACTGTATAGGAGACAAGAAGTAAAAAAGGAAGATGAAAGCAAGTAGAAAACAAAATTGGCCCACAGATTCTTCTTGGAGAGGCAAATAAGGGAACTGGGGGCAGTTTTACAGTGTGTCAAAAGGCAACAAGAAATCATTTCCTGGAGCACTTGGTCATATCCTATTGTAGTTTTCAGTGATTAACATTTTCAAAACCACCATGAAAATAATGAGGGTTTATGTTCAAACATCTGTTGCAGAGGATAAGGAGGTAGGAAAATTAAGAGCTGGATAAACCCTTCAAATTAAATCAAAACATGCTTTAATACTCAGTAACATCAATGCCTTTGCTTAGGGAATACAGCAGGGAAGGGAAGATTTGGAAAACATGGTTCACAGGTAAGAAATAAGAAAGGCTGAAAGAATCATAAGCTCACATCTACTTATCATAAATGCTTTTTTTTCCCCAAGAAAATAATCGGGAGGTATAGCGAGCACCAAGTAGTGTCAGAAAAAAATAATACAAGGGTAAGTTTGACAGGAAATCATAACAATTCACATTTATGGAGTATGTGTGTGTGTGTGTGTGTATACATGTATATATATATATATATATATACATATATATATATATATATCTCATTTGATCCTCATAACAATGCTGTAAGGTAGGTGTTAATATTATCGCCATCTACAGTTAAGGAAATTGAGGTTTAGGCTTGGAGAACCCAAGTAATTTCTCTAAAGTCACACAGTTACTAGATATCTGAAAGTAGTGGTTGGACTAAAGTCTCCTTGACTAAGTACAGAACTATGCTTGCTACTCACACTGTATGTATTGAATGCAATTATTTCCTATCAATCTGGGAACCATATAATCTTAAATTTAAAACTGCAAGAAACCCCCAAAACTATCTATCTAGTAAATTAAAGCCCACAGAGATTAAGTGACTTGCTTAAGGTCACACAGGTAGTAAGAGAAATAGAATAAGAACTCAGGTCCTCTGATTCCCAATGCAGCACTGTTTCTGGTGTATCACGTTGCCTTGGAGTCATTTCCAAATCAACTCCCTGTGTACATAATTAGACCACTGACTTGTTAAAGCAAAGATCAAAATTGCTACCACACTGAAAGAATAAAAATGAGAACATATGGTAAGCATTTTAGGAAACTCCAAATTGACCTATTTAAACAAGGTATTTCTATTACTGATAAATGGGTCAAGAATAAAAAAATAGACAAACACAATCACTGCTTCCTAAACAAGTTTAACTAATAAAAATATATTTCCACCACACAGAAACCTAAAAAGCTGCTCCAGTAAACAAACACATGATCTACTTTCTATTCACAAAAAATATGTCAGGCAAGTGTAACACAGGCTCAAAATACAACTTTGTAAACTAGTTGACATTTATGTAGTAAATTAATGCTTGCGATATACTTTGCAGATATTATCTAATTTGCTCCTGACAAGAATCTCATGATGGTGGATGCTATTATCATTTCCATTTTACATATGGGGAAATAGGCTGAGAAATATTAAATGAGTTGCCCAGGGTCACACACTTAGTAGCTAATAGTTAAGCATAAACCCATGTATTCCTAGCTCCAAGTTCAGCACTCAATCCACTATGGCCTGCCTCCCCTTTTTAGAGAAAGAATGGTGGAAGACTAAAAGTACTATTACCTCATAAAACACTAAACCATGGAGCAAAAAGCAGATTTAGAGAAAGTTTGGTAAGGAAATCAACTAAATCAGATCATTCCAAAGAGTAAAATAGAATAAACATACCAAATAACTAAAAAGACTTGGCAACAGCTCCATAACAAACCACTTTCTTCATCAGTGATGCTGCAGTCATTACATTTAGGACCTAATATCACATTCCCCAATGAAATGTATCAGTAAGTAGAAATGTAAGGAAGTAGACACTTGTAAGGGTTATGGGATTTAAAGATCTTCCATGCCCCCCATTGGACTTGCTGATGTAGCAGGAAGGGGTGGAGCAAGAGGAAGTGGAAGTCAAGCTAGAGTTCCTGCAGTGGTTAGCAGTGGCGGCAGCAGCAGCAGAGGCAGTGGCAGCAGCAGCAGCGCGAAGCCCTTTTTGAGTCAGCCAGAATTTCTGCTAAGGACTCCTGCTGAGGACTACCAGGGGCCGGAACTGCTGGGAGCACGCTTCCTGGATGCTGGGTGGGTGCTGTGAGTGGGGAGAGGAGGACCTTTGCCTGAGGTAGCCTGTTCTATTTTAAAGGCTTGAGAATGTGGGTGCTTTATCTACCTGTGCCAATGTCATAACTACTCTGATGGCTTTCACTTTCTGGTTTTGGGACTCAGTCTTTTGGTATTTTAATAATTTTTCTAGCTTATTCCCCCATATAGCAAGCCTGATGTATTTTGTGATGGATAATTATATCAGCATATCTGTAATTTCCATAGGCATTGTGAAATGGCATTGCTGATACAACACTTAAAAAAAAACAAAGAAGGGAAAAGCATAGACAGAGGCTACAAAGAAGAGGTCTATGCTAGAGATGATTTAATTTTGACTGTACTGAAAATGAATAAAGATGTAAAAAAAAAAAAAAAAGGTTTTAAAAACCCTGGAAAAAAAAACCTTAACCTTTTATTAGCCAAAAAAAGGGCACTGCAGAGATAACATCAATAACTACCAAATCATATACCTATTTTTCCATGTTTATAAAATCTTTATTATCATATCCTATACATTGGTTGAAGATAATTCAATTTAATAAACATTTATTAAGTACCTACTATATTCCAGACACTGTAGTAGATTCTAGGGAAAACTGTAATTGGGGATACAAAAAGATAAAAAAAGACAGCCTCTTTCTTCAAGAAATCTATAATCTAATAACAGTAAGATAACCTTGATTAAGATTTAAGGTTTTCACACAGAATATTCTATATCAGATCATATCTTTGGCTAAACTAATAGTTGACAAACTATGCTTGTGGATTAAATCCAGTTCACCACCTGCTTAAAGAAAAGTGTTTTATTTTGAGGTTTCTGATTCTACTCCATTCATAACTGATTTTTTGCATTCCTGCTTGTCTCTACAGGTTACAGGGATTAGGGATTAACTAGTCACTTGAATTACTTTTTTTAAAAATTATTCAAGGTAGAAATGGAGAGCTGAAGAATGAAGATGAAGCTCCTGACTAGTTCCATTTTCTGTTACAATACAGTCTAGGAAAATAAGATAAGAGCTAGCTGTTGTTCAGTCAAGTCCAACTTTTTATGACCCTGTTTGGAGTTTTCTTGGTAAAGATACTAGAATGGCTTGCCATTTCCTTCTCCAGTCTATAAAGGCAAACAGGGGTTAAGTGACTTACTCAGGGTTATATAGCTAGTGAGTGTCTGAGGTCGCATTTGAACTCAGGTCTTCTAGACTCTAGGCCCAGCCACTCTATCCACTGCCTCCAAAATTCTTCATGTCTACTAGTTAGAGGAAGAGGAGAAAGCAAGAAGGTTCCAGTTATCAGTGCAAAGAAGAAAAAATAGGAAAGAGAACAAGAAAATAAGAATTAGAAACATAAATTGAGTGGTCATTCAAGATTGCTAACAGTTGGGATTTAGGAGTTTGGGCCATAAAGTCTTGCGCCATAATCCAGGATTATTAATCTGGACACAGGAATTAATATTAATTAACAGAAAATGTAAATGTCAAGAATATTTTTTTAACTCTAAATAACTAAGTAGCCAAATGACTAGTTAAAATTCTAAAAGATAATCTATAATTAATTAACTAGTTGAAAAGCTTAAAAGCAGAAGAGAGTCAGGTCTAACATTCTAACTTTCAGCAAACAGAAAGCTAACTCTCACAAACATACTATTTAGACTTGACTAGATGTAAAGAAAACAAATATAGGACACTCTACATTTATTCCTGAGATAAAACTTGTTAGTAATTGCATAAGAAGAGCTCAGAAGGCTGAGTTTAAGAATTAAGAGGTGCATCAGTATCTTTCAGCACATGTATGAGATTGTTACTGCAGCCCTTCTGAAAGCACACAGAGGTATAAAAGAATTATACATGATACTTTCCAACCTTATGGTTTTGTGAAAACCACTACATGCAAAATGAGATGTAAATAATGTAGTGCTATAGACCAACAACATTTCTCCATAAGGAAATGTAGACAGGTTATATGAGTGGGTTATGTGGGTTATATGGGACTTCTTTCCCAGGAATCTGTACCTAGGTGTATCTTTACATCACACAACAGAAGCATGCCATAGTTTATGCATCAAAAACCATCTGGGTTAACCCACCCAAGAGGCTAAAATGAATGATGTATTTGTTTGTTTTCTTAATCTAAAACAAAGGGAAAAACCCACCTCAAAACTAAAAGGCCAGTCTAATTTTAATTACCATAATATTAATATATGGCAGCCCTGTTCAGTAAAAAGACATCTGCAAAAAGTTCACATTGTTAATTAACATCAGAAAAAAATCTAATCAAGTTTTATTTGAATTTTCCCATTTAACTGACGTCAATAGTAGACTGAAATGAAATTGTTCTTATCTGGAAAATGAAGTATTCAAGTAATGGAATAAAAACATAAGATAACCTCCCCTCCCCCATGTGTGCATGAGCACAGACACACACGCACACAACACACACACACACACACACACTTCTAAGTTTACCATTTTCTTATTTCTCATTAAGTAAAGCCAATATATACTTTACTCAAGAATGAGAGAAACTATTAAAATTTATACTTGGAATGGCACTTGATTTATTTTTAAAATATATGGAAAATGGAAAAATTCTCACATATGCTCCTTAGGAGAAGAGGAAGAGGCAAGAAGATTCCAGTTAACAGCGCAAAGAAGCAAAACAGGAGACAGAACAAGAAAACAAGGATTAGAAATACAAATTGAGTGGCCATTCAAGATAGCTAACTGATTAGGAGTGCTGGACAAGTCATAAAAAGAAGAGTGTTAATAACACAAGAACTAGAATAAAGGGAAAATGTTAATACGAACCAATGGGTTTCAAACTAGAAAAACTATAAACCCACAACGAAAACAGAACTTGTGATGAATGAGGATTTTTACCACACTCTGGGTGTCTCTTTCATAATGGATCTGTCATACCTCTTTTTTTCTTCAAGGACCAGATAGAAAACCAACAAAGCCCTACAGAATGTGAAAAGTCAAGCTACTAGCATTTTCAAAAGTTCATCTCTTTAAAACATACAAAACTACTACTACGCATTAAACTAATGTCAAAAGTGTTATTTCAGGCAATTACATTAAGATTTCATACTTTGTTATCACCATTTTTTATAAGCTTGTGGAGTACTCAATGGGCACCTAAACAATAGCAAGCATTGAATTTCTCTACATGCACAGGACCTGGATTCAGATCTGGTCCCTATAGCCTATTCCCTAATGTCCTCCTACTCAACTCAGTTTTCCAGCATCTCAATTTCCTCAATTACAGAAAGGAGTTGGGACCAATGGTTGAGGTATCCTACAGTTCTAGGTTCATGATATTAAGCCACACCTAAATTAATTCATGGTAGTGAGGGAGTACTGAAATTGTGTATTCTGGAATTTGGCATGGACAAGGCCAATGCAATATATCTATCCTTTCTAAAGACAAAAATAAATGAGACAAACAAATCTGAGATGAGAAACTCTGGCTACAGAAGCTGTAGAAAACCATGAACAAAACAATCATGGTATCATAAGCTACCAAGCACAATTTTTGTATTTATGAATTAAAACTTTATATTTGTCCCAATAAAAATTCATTCTACTGGGGCTGTATGCTCAAAAAACTAAAAAAGATGCACATATGCAAAAAATCTTGATAGCAGCATTATTTGAAACATATGAAAAAAAACTAGAAACAAAATATGTTCCCAATGATTGGCAGAGTAAACAACTCCCATTAAGGCATGTGAATGTATCTGTTACTACTCCTTAAGGAATGACAAAATATAAAAAATTCAGAGAACTAAGAAAAAACTTACATGAAAGCAGGAAGTGATTCTGAATGAGAAAAACAGAGACCAAAGTCAAAATACATCTGAGGGGGACTACATAAATAAAAATGACAGGGAGAGGCAAATACTACTTTCTCTAAAATATCAGATCTTAAATGAGAAAGTGACTGAATATTCTGTAGGTTTAATTTCAAGGATGTTTCCAGACTTTTAAATCAGCAGATAAGGAAAAGATGGACTAAAAATAAAAGTTCCATTTCATATTTAACTGATCATGTCAGAAATGTATTGTTCTTTTCTTTTCATCTTATTTAAATAGTTATATAGTGTGCTGGATAGAGTACTGGATTTGGGAGTCACAAAATCCTGAGTCTGAACCCTAGTTCAGACAGACATTTACTTCGCTGTACAACCAAAGATAAGTCGCTTAACTTCTCTCGGCCTCAGATTCCTCTTTTGAAGGAGGAGAAAAATAATAACACCTATTTCACAGAGTCGTGAAGATCAAATGATTGGAAGTGCCATGTAAATCTCAGATATCCTTATAGTGATTTATACGAGGTTAGAAAGGAAATAAAATTCTCAGAAGCAGTAGTAATAGAATAAACAAAAGACTTTGCATTAGAAGACATAGATTCACAACCCAATTGTACAACTCAAATTCTGCTGTGACCCTGGGAAAGTTATTTCACTTCTGCTTTCTCATCACTCCCCCCCCCCCAAAAAAAATGAAAGTTGGACTAGATGGTGTCTAAGGCCCCTTCAGCTCCATATGATCCAATATGTTGAAAATTTTTTTAATCAATCCTGTAAAGAAATAATCTTACCTGAAATAGGGAAAGGCCAAAGTTCAATTTCCAGATGGATGAGTTTCAATCTGTAAATGAATTTTGCCATAGACTACAAAGCTAAAAATCAAACTCTTCCAGAGGGACACAGGTGTATCAGCCGGACCTTTCCTAATAGGATATAGGACCAAAGAAACTAATATCTCTTTTATCTACAGGATTTTATAAATTAAAAGTAAAAAACAAACATAAAATATCTTAGCCTGGACTTCTGTGTACTATGTGGTTTGTTTCTAACCTATCCTTTTCTCTCTCAAATCTATACACGTTCATATACTGCCCCTATACTCAGAACAAACTCCCTTCATATCCCCACATATTGAAATCCTTCTCTTTCTTTGTGTCCAGGCTCAATCAGTACCTTCTTCTCCATGAAGCCTTTTTTGCTCCCTCGCTGATCTCAAAACCCTTTTAGCTAGAAGGGATCCCTCCTTGTTTCATCCTTCTCTGATTTCTACTTATTACATTTCAAATTTTATCATTGTACACAAGCTTATGCTAGTATATGCCTTGGGGACAGGAATTATAACATTTTTCTTCTTTGCTAGGCTTTGGAGATAAATACATAGTAGGCCGTTTTAAAAGGCTTATTGAACTGAAACATATTTTAAGCTGAAAATTCTAAAAGGGGGCCTTGGAAAGGCAAAGGTCCTGAAGTTTTCCCACCTCCTAGGTAACTCTTGAGGCTAACATAAAGAATGCTGCTTCTTAAGGGAGTTTACAACACTTATTAACTTTGGTATCTGAAACTCCCACTATTTAGTTCAAGAAGTCTTGAGAGTATATAAATACACCAACATGGAATCAGTAATTTAAAAAAATAATTTCCTTAAATATATTTTCATAAGTTCAAACTACCATGTGATGCATTTCCTTAAGTCAGTTATACCAGTACAGGAAGAAATGTTTACTCAGTCACAATCTAAAACATTCAATTCCAGAAGATAGAGGTCTTTCCAATAGAAAGAATCCCAAGGCAAATTCTTGCTCTTAATGACATGACACATTTGAGTTCAACATCTGTTCAAACGCTTGCTCACACATCATTAAATGTTGGTTTTTATTTTTTTTATGAACCTCTACTCCCACACAACCATACCCTATAAGACAGAATAAGTTAGGTGAAATCATTATAAATCAAAATGGACATGTCCTTAAACACAGAATTCCAGGTAAATAACTAAATTAAAATCAGAAAATAACCACTTCACCAGTCCAACACCCCCCCAAATACCCTCTACCAATACACAACAGTAACAGCATACAAGTACCCATGAATAGGTATTTAAAAAATCAATGTGAAGAACCGTCTCTCTGCTTAGTTACCTCCTGGTCTATCAACACAGCAGCAATAATCCTGGAAGTAGCAGCTTCAGAGCAAAGCTATAACCTAGGGAGACAGGCTTCTGGGTGCAATAGCAAACAAAAATAACTGAAATTCTAAGCAGATCTTTAGAGGGCTGCTTCTTGCCACAGTTGTCACCAAAGTCCCCTCAGAATGGTGAAACTTTAGGTATTACTCCCATTTTCTTTTTTTCTCTCCTGTTTCTGCGCCAGGCTGAAATGGCCCACCTTTCATTTCTCACTAGTTCTCCATCTAACTTCTAACTAGATTTGCTGCTACTGTCAATCCCCTAAGCCAAGAGTATCACTTGCTTCACTCCACAGAGGTTTTGGGGGATGAAGTTTCCCTTGGAATTAAGTCTATTAAGATAGAATCACAAACTCTTTGAATATATTCAAAGTTGAGTTAAATTTGGAGCTGTAAAGTACGGGGGTATCTGAAAGAACATATTTAAAACATGGAGTAAAAGAAACAAAAATAAGAGCAAGATGAATACTTTCTGTACATTAATGTTTCAAAAAAACTTATCCAAGGAAAATGGGTAGTTCTAGGCAACAAAATTAATATTTGTACAGCAATGATTAAAGTAGATATTTTCCAAGGTTAGTGTGTTTTTTAATTGCATCCTATTATTTTAGTTATTTAGATTTTAAAATGTTAATTGAGATAGTTTCATTACTCAACAACTTTGGCTCAGTCTGGTTTTATCTTAGTTTATTTTTTGAATTCTGAGGTCTTAAAGTCTTGTACTTATTTTTTTCTCAAAATGAAACAAAAAAAACATCTGGGCATCTTACAGTTTTCACTGTGGAATGCAAAGATAAACATTTTGAATAATGAAAAAATAAGATTTACAAGACACAAAAATGAGGGCACTAGGTCACCAGACTTTTACACACATGTATCTTATAGATATGGAATAAAATTATTCTGGGAAAGCTGAATCTAAAACAAAATTTAAAATATCAAAACCTATTTTCCATTAACATTCAAATATAAAACTGGAAATATATCTAAGATGGACTTTGGAAAAGGAGCCCTTGGAATAAGGTAAGAATGGGGGGAAGACAGAAAGCTAAGTTTTACATGATTTTCTCTGTAGAAACCAGTAGTTGATGTTTCAGATTGCAATTACATAACTCCACTTTAAGTAACTTTTGCTCAACTCTTCTTTAGCAAATTCTACATTAGAAAAACCTCTACAGTGTCACCTAGCTCAAAAATGGAACTATCTTGTATACAAAATAAAATGTGAAAAAGCCAACAGTAAGATATTAACAGTTGTACTATTAAGGTCTGTATCTTGCAGTTGCTGTTGTGTCATTTCAGTGGTGTCCAATCTTTGTGACTACATCTGGAGTTTTCTTGGCAAAATACTGAAGCAGTGTATCATTTCCTTCTACAACTCATTTTGTAGATGAGGAAACTGAAACAAACAGGATTAAGTGACTTGCCCAGGGTCACACAGCTAGTAAGTGTCTTCAGGTTGGGTTTTAATCAAGCCCCATGTTGTATTCACTGTGCCACATAGCTACTCCATAATATTAATACTAACTCACATTTATGTGGTGCTTTAAAATTTGCAAAGCACTTTACAAATTTGATCCTTACAACTCTACAGCTGATTATAGGGTAGGTAATAGGTTTCTATATTACTGTTACTATAACCTGTTTCCAAAGTAAATTCACTTCCAGACATATGTAACTCAGAAAACCACTGGTAATCTGATATGTATACTACATGCATATTAAAAATTGCATCACATTCTAAAAGTCAAATTCATAATTTGGGGGGGGTGCATTTATAAATATTAAATTCAATCAGGGGTTCTTAACCTAGAGTTTGTGAACTTTTTTCCATTCTGATAACTATTTCATTATAATTTATTTCCTTTATAATTTATGCATTTTATTATTTACATTTAAAAACATTATTCTGAGAAGGGGTCCATAAGCTACACCAGAAGGATCTCTCTCTCTCTCTCACACACACACACACACACACACACACACACACACACACACACACAATGTTTCTTTAAGGGAACTATTGCCAAATTACATGAAGATTAACTTCAAATAAATTTTAAAGAAAGAATCACATCATGTTTTGAGAGAAGGATTTATGAAACATCCAACAGGAGTGGGGAAGGCCTAGTCAATGATGCCCATTCTCATTAGCATGTACAGCATGTTTGATTGATGCAATTCCCCACATGATTTTTGGAGCAAGGGCAGATATTTTATTACTAGTTCTGCTCTGCTAACCTAATGATAGAGAGAGATATTTGATTGGTTGCTGATCTAGAACAAAGGTGTATACAAAAGGTACTTACCACCCAAAGTGAGCCCTTTCCTCTTTCCTGCTTGGTTGGTTTCTTATAAAGTTAGAGAGAGACACTGTAAGCCACTGCATCAGAGGAGATCTCAGGTCCCCTCCCCACTTGGGACCAACATGCAATCCCATTAATACACACCTCTGTTTTTTGCCTCTATGTTTATTCTTAGAATGAGTATTGGAGACAACCAAGATCTTATGAACATTGAAAGATCATAACATCAAGTCACCAGAGATCCAGTAACCAAAGTCTATGCCACATATCAGTTATCTGTAGAAAATCAATATGGTTTAAAAAAAAGTGAAGTCCTTAGTAATTTGTTTGACCCCGCATCAATGTATGGGAGCTAAGAGGGAACTACAATGATTCATCCATTGGTAATGCCAAATGTAGAAGTGAATTTGATAGGATAAATGATATGTAGGAAATACTTTAAGTTTAATCCCACTATCCCTAGGGACCAAAGTAGTATAGCAAAAGAGCATGAGCCCAGGTCTTTCTTTTAACTTATGTTCTTGCTATATATTTGCCACAAGTAGTCCTTTGTAAAAGCAAATTGATGTATATGATTGTGATTAAATACTATAGTGCTTTAAGAAATGATGAACTGTAAGAGCACCGGCTCCAGTGTTGGGACGACCTGGAGATCGAATCCCGGGCTCAGACACTCAGCACCACACCCAGAAATAACTGGCCGTGTAACCTTGAGCAAGTTACTTAACCCCAATTGCTTAAAAAAAAAATGATGAACTGGATAATTTCAGAAAAACCTGGGAAGACTTATATGAATTCATTCAAAATGAAGTGAGGAGAACCAGGGGAACACTGTTCATAGTAACAACACTATAAGGATAATCAACTGTAAAAGATGTAGCTACTCTAATCAAGACAATGAACCGAGACAATTCCCAAGGACCCAAGATAAAAAAAGAATGTTATCTACCTCCAGAGAAAGAATTGATGAACTCTAAATACAGATTGAAACATAGTTTTTCTTTAAATTTATTTTTATTGGATTTTTTGTTTGCGTTTTCTTTTTATAACATAACTAATATGGAAATATGTTTTGCATAACTTCATATATATAGTGAATATCAAAATGCTTACCTTCTCAAAGAAGGGGAGTGGGATGGGAGGAAGGAAGAGAATTTGAAACTCAACATTTTAAAAAATAAATGTTTATGTGTAATTGCGAAATATTTAATGGAATAAATAAAAATATGCTTTACAAAGGAAATTGATGTTTATTGGTTAAATGATATTGGACTGCCAGTTAAGAATGGGAAAAGCACAGAGGAATAGGGGTTTGCTCCAATGGCAGATAAACATTCCCAACCCCTCAGGATTGCCCCTAGAATTTTAAAGGGAATATGTAGCCTTCCTCACTCTAAGAACCTGACCTTCTAGTGTGCTTGTGGGTTAGAGTTAAAAATGTACACACACACACACACACACACACACACACACACACACACACACACATCCTCTAGATTCCAACAAGAATTTGGGGGAAATTGCGAAATTTATAAATATTTCCAATAAAAATCAACTTTGATTCTTAAATTTAAGCACTAAATGGTTTTTTAAAATTCCATTAGTTTGTCGTTAAAGAGTAAAAATTATGTTTTATATTACCTCAGCATAGCACCTTGCACAAGCAAGCTTTTGATAAACATCTAACATGAATTTCCCCTAAAACTGAAAAAGTCTGGAGCAACTAGGTGACACAGTGAATAGAGAACTGGCCCTGGAATCAGGAGGACCTGAGTTCAAATCCAGCCTCAGACACTTTACACTTACTAGCTGTGTGACCTTGGGCAAGTCACCTAACCCCAATTGCCTTGCCTTTCCCCCTCCAAACAAACAAAAAAAACTGAAAAAGTCAAAAGAACTGCATATATTCTCAAATCTCTCATGTAAATAACATTCCAGTGTTAATTTCATCATCAAGTAGCCAGTGGATACTACTGTACTTCCCAGAAATTACAAAAAATAATTTTCTGGCAACCATTAAAACTTTTCAGAAATAACATCATCATTCCCTATTCTATCATACCAATTACAGTTTTACATGAAAGGAACATGTATTTTTATGCTATTATAAACAATATGAGGGAAAAATGTGTGCATCCATAAATATAATATACTGTCATAGGAAGTAGAGATATGTAGTAGACACAAAACTTGTCATGTTTTCAAAACCTAATTTTTTAAATCATAGAAAGTTAGTTTACCTCAAGAAACTCCTTGTGTGATGCTTCACCATAGCACAGAAATGGTGACTCCAGGATTTCCAAAACAATGTAAAAGGTTTGGCTAGTTTTACCATGCTGGAAAAGCTTCAAGCATACTCCTGGCGGTAGCCTGAGTCTGCTTTCCAAGAACAAACCTAGCTAAGTATAGAAAAGCTCATGACCAGCAGGTTGGTCATATAGTCTGATTTCTACATCCATAGAAAAGAAAGTGCATTAGTTTCTTTACTTCCATTCAGCTTCCTTCAGCTCTTAGGGTGATAGAAAAGAGGGCAGAAGGTCTTTAAGAATCAAGAGGTTTTCAGAAAGACATTCATTTTAATTTAGCTACTGATATTCTGAAGGTGACATATACTTCTCTAGTGACCAAACAAATGAACATACTATTAAAGGGGATGAATCACAGAAATTTTGACATCCTCACTGTACAAATCCAGGAGATAGAAAGAAATGACAGTTAATTGGAAGAATGGCTTATAGGTTCCCTTTAAAAATTTAAATGAAGGACTTGAGCTGTTGACTTTATGATACATCTAAAGTCAATGTTACTTCATAGGACATGTGGCCATTTTATATTCTAGTATTAATAACAAATATTTTCTTTTTTTTTGCTTTTTTTTGGAGGGCAATTGGGGTTAAATAACTTGACCAAGGTCACATGGCTAGTTTTTGTGTTAAGTTTCTGAGGCCAGATTTGAACTCAGGTCCTCCTGACTCCAGGGCCGATGCTCTATTCACTGCACCACCTAACCGCCCCAAACATGCTTAGATGCCACAGAGTAAGTGGCAATGCCTTAACTGTATATGTGTTGTAAAGGCCACTAGGACCTCTTCCATCCTTATCAAGGGGACTGCTAACTTTCTCTCCTTTCATATAACACAATAACAAATGTTTTCAGAAAGCCTAAAATAAAAATAAGTGTGGCTTATTAGCCATCATCTGTTGAAGAAAATGACGAGGTATAGAAAGTCTGTCCAAATTAAACCAACATGTCTTCAAAGCAAAGAGAAGCATGAGAATAGGGAATAATGCTGGAAGATATGGATCAGGAATAAGAAATGAAAGTGGCCCCAAAATTAATATACTGCCCCAAAGTCTCATGACTATACATCATAAACAATGTTTTTTGAGAAAAGAAAGTGAATCCATAGGTATGGAGAGATGACAAGAAGGAAATGAATTACAATGGACAGGAAACAATTCATTACTGAAGTAGCCCTTCCTTAATCAGCTGTCTGTGTACAGTCAGACTTTCTAGAGAACAGATTAAATACAAATCTAGAAGACAGAGACTGATGAGAAAAGACAATGAGGAGTATTACCTCCTAAGACAGAGAAAAGAAGTGGAGGGAAAGCAGCGGTGGAAGGCAAAACCAATTTTAAAGAAATCTTGATGAGAGATTCAATTTAAAGAAAGTCATTCTGAGGGAACTTGAAGGTAAAGCTGGAAGGAGGCAGATGAAGAGGAGAAAGGTGGGAAAGAGCTGAAAATATTTTTCTGAAGAACTCTTTTCACTGTCAAAGGAAATGGAGCTAAAATATGAACTAGCATCATACTCCTAGATGTGTTAAGTGAAGAGCTAGAAGTGGCATTAAAGAGAACAAAGACTGAGAATATTTGACACTGAAGCTGACTGAATATGCATACAGCAGAACTTTGGGGAAAAGCAACATAATTATAAGCATGTGACACAATCACAAAGTGAGATTGCAAATGCATGGGGGGGTGATTTTTATTAGTTTAAAAAAGGGGGGAAGAAAGGAAAATCTACAAAACCTACCACTATCTAATTTTGATGACTGTTTTCTTCTCATTTATATTAATTTTTATGGGAACATATGCATATGTGTGTGTTTATCAATGGCACCCCTGATAATGGTATTATTAGGGAACAGAAAGGATTTTGAAATGATATTCCACAACAGACTACAATTTATAAGATTATTAAATATTATCATGATTGTTAATGTATTTGTTATTGATTAAATCATTTGTCTGTTATTTTGTTTATCAAATATTATTCAAATAATAAATATTAAAACAAATACCTGCCTAAAGTCTCTCCAAATCATGTTATAATTCTTTAAAGATAAGAGAGAGGATTTTATTCAACAACCTTTTGATCCTTAATGTCAAGCAAGGCATAAAATAGAGAGATATAGGCTTGTCAAGACTGTTTATCACTCCTGTGTAGGAGAGAGAAGACAGTCCAAATTGAAGAAAAAAATCACTATAGGTTATTATATCCTCCAGATGTTCGTATTTGTAAATGATATTGTTGTGGCTGCATCAAATCACATAATGTTTCTGAGCCACCTGGAAGAGATACATAACCATGGAGAGTTTGGTTCAACCATTCATGCAGGAAAAATCAAATAAATAAAGAATGTTGATTTTCCAGACTTTGACGTATCATTAGATGAACAACTTATAGAACATGCCCATCAATACATATACCTTGAACAATGAAAAAGGGCAAATCAAGTACAAAATTAAATAGGAAAAGGAGAGCTGACTGACCAGTTTCCTTGAGCTCCCTAAATGATTCCAAATGCTTTTTCCCAAAATGAAGGTTCATGTTTTAAATACCAATTCAGCGCTAGTGATGTAGTATGGCTATAAGTTCTGGGACAATACACTGTAGAGTTAAAAAAGGGTATCATCAATCAGAGGTCAATGGAGAGGCATATATTATATGTTGCCACCACTCTTGGCAAATAAATAAGGAACTATAAAAAAGAACCATAAAAAGATGTCAAAGAAATGTCTGAGTAAAAAAAAATAAGTCATGAAGCAAGAGTAAAGGATAACTTTGGGCATCCCATGGGTCCCATTGTTGTCATCAGTGTAATGAAGAAGTGTAGAAGGTCCCTTGTACATTTAATGGATGCCCTAGGGTATATTTATGGCAAAATAATGGACAAAAGTCACAGAGATGGGGAAGGCATGGATTGTCACAATCTGCATTATTGCAGGGAACTTCCACATCAATGACAGACAATGCATTGGCATCTTAAAAACATAAACACTTTCATACTGTTGAGTATGTAGCAAACTACAACAGGTAAGTTATTTTGTAATTTCTCAAAGATGAGCTTTCAAACTTCTAAGTGGTAAGGTTTATTAGAAACTATATTAATTCATTATTATATGCTCACAATTCATTCAGGAATGCATTCATAGTCAATAAGATTATTTGGATGAACAAATACACCCAAGGCTATTTTTGTACTTGTATCTGAAAAGTAATATTGACGAGGAAAGATTTTTCTCCCTCAATTGTCTTGGTATTTGACACAAGCTTAATTCATTGTAAAAGGCTAAAATGAAATAATTATCATTCTTTAGACAGGGATTAAATATTCTGCTTAGTCTTTATCTGATCAGCATGAAGCTAGACTTTGGAATGCAATTAACATTTATTTTATGTAAAGAACTAAAGTTCAAAAACTCATACATTCCAGAGGCTACCAAGGTGCAATCTGATGAGAGGAAAAGATACTATTGGAGGCTGTTCTTTTAAGGCAATCTTACAACTTCTGTCCATCAAATTAGCACAGTCTTCTCTCCTTTACTGCAGTTGAGGATTCAGACTTAGCACCTTATCAACACTAGCCTGAATTTCTTCCTATCTCACTTTACTCCAGCAACATCTCAAAGTCCAGGGAGAGAATTGGAAGTAGGCCAAATTCTGTAACAGAATCAGTGCCAGATGTGTCAGACCTGAGTTCAAGGTGTAGTTTTACTACTTATTGTCTCTGAAACCTTGGGCAAGTTATTTAACTTCTTTTCCTCCTCTTAAAATGATAAACTAGATTATATTGACAGTCACTGCTAGTTCAAAATCACAGAAACTACCACTTATTGTCTCTGGGAGTCTAATTTAATCTATATAAGCCCCCTGCTTTCTCTTCACTTAAATAAATGAAAGTATTTATGCTGCTCACCTTTATGAGCTTGTGAAGATCAAATTAGTTGTGTGTTATCCATAAATGTAAGCTATCACACTACCATAAAAGTTTGGTTGTCCCTCAATTTCTTTCCTCTAGGAAGAAAAAATATGTCAGGATGAAGACTAGCTCTCTACTTAAATCAGATGATTTAATTAAACTCTTAAAAAGATTCTACTACATCTGACTTTAAGCTGTCTCAAAAATATGACATGAGTAAAGGGAAACAAAACATTAAAAGTGCATTCATGGTTCATTATATACAATATAAATAAATGGCTTTCCCATTATCTTTAGTTTTGATAACTAAAATATCTGTCCACCTATTAAAGTATTATGCATTGTTTTCTAAATCTTTTATTTTATTAGCACTTGTTATATTTCATCTCCCTACTGCTTGAGGGAGGGAATCAATCAATTAACAAGCATTTACTAAGAGCTTACTATATGCTAGACACTGGGCATTGAAACACAAAGAATGAACCAATCTCTATTTGCGGTGATAGGAATCATATCTTCCATGTGTTTGTATCTGCAAAAGTATTCTGGCACATGATAGGCATTTATAATATATTTGTTAATTTGATTGTTGGTATAGTGACAGATCAAAATGCAATGCCTCTGGACCATGTTTCATGAACCAGTTTTAAGCAAGATTTTATATATCTTGACAGAGCCCATGAAGAAAAAAAAAAGGAAGAATACAAGGTAATGCCAGAAGCATAAAATACCTTCAGGAATTTAAAATAAAAGATGAAAAAATTAAGCTTTTTGAGCCAGTTTTATAATATAGGATTTTGGCAGCATGGGAAAATATTGTTATAATGTAATCAAAATTCTCTTATAGAACCCCTATCCATATATAGCTGAACAGCAGGGATCTAACCCAAGTATTTATAGTCAACATGTGCAATACATTTTTTAAAAATTTAAGAGAAAGTATATCTTGCCAAGTCCATACAACAAGATCTGCACACTTAAGGTACTTTTTTAATGCAATTTTTAAGTGTCATGTGTGAAGGCGGGCATACAGAAAGGTAACTGACCATTTAAGTTTTTCCTATGAAAGTGATCAGGAGAGATGGTATTGGTTTTTTTGTTTATTTGTTTTTCTTGTTTTTTTTTTTTTTTTGGAGGGGAGAAGGCAAGGCAATTGGGAGTTAAATGACTTGCCCAAGGTCACAGAGCTACTAAGTATGTCAAGTGTCTTAGGTCGGATTTGAACACAGGTCCTCCTGACTCCAGGGCCACTGCTCTATTCACTGCGCCACCTAGCTGCCCCATGAGATGGTCTTTTAAAAGAACTTACGGGGAGTCAGAATAGTAAAATCCTTTTAACAAGAGTACGTAAGATTTAATTCAAAGACATAAATCTTTGAAAAGCTTTCACTACTAATACAAAGAACACATCTCTATCACTCAACTATGACTTTTCTGTATTACATTCTTTTGTCTCAGTAACAATAACAACTATAGAACTCTTTTTCTTAATGTGTTGACTGACTCATAAAAAGTATATTCTTAGTTTTCCAAGGATAGTGTTGATTAAAATTATTTTTGTTTTGTTTAAATACAAGCCACTAGGCTTTTTTAAGTAACAATGCTAAAGTATATAATGTGTCTAATACTTTACACTAGTAACAAATGTGTCAAAAGATCTATGATCTTAATGTGGGTATGTCCCTTCAAGGGTATAGATCACAGCCCACTTACCTTTCATATAGTGGGTGACTTTCAGTGGTATAATAGAGCACTGGACCTGTGGCCAGGAAGACCCAAGTTCAAATCCTCAGAAACTTATTAACTGTGTGTCCCTGGGCAAGTCACTTAGCCTCTGTTTACCTCAGTTTTCTCATCTGTAAAATGGAGATGATAATAGTACCTACTTCTTAAGGTTGTTGTTTAGACTGAATGACATTTTAAAAACATTTTGCAAAGCTTAAAGCAATATGTAAAAATATTATTCTTTTGTCCATCTATGTCATCCAGTAACTCTGACACAAAGAGTCTACCCTGTAATCTTAGATTCTTTAGATCACTTGACATTGAATAACTCCAAATGAAATCTTCCTATTATCCTGCTCCTCTCATTACACATTTCTCTGATAGGGCCTTTGTATCATTTCCTTTAAACAATGCTTAGTGATGATGTGTTTCAGCCTGATACACACCATGCTCCAATACACTCCATTGCCCTTCAGATGACCATAAACCTTAATTCTCCCTAGACCATGATTGTCCATTACAAGCAGTTATATGTCATTACTAGGAAAACACTACTGTTCAAAATGTGATTCAATTCAAACATTTGTTAAGCATTTTCTGTATTATAGGGTTTAGAGATACAAGAACAATCAACATCTCTACTGTCAAGCTTAGGGAGAGATAGAGAGACAACATTACATTTTAATATAGAACACAAATAAATCAAAGACAAAGTAATTTTGAGAGAGGAAGAACACAACTGGAAAATTTTTCAGAAAAGCACTCTTGGAAGAGAGGGCACCTTAAATGAACCTTGAATAGGACTAAAGATCACAAGAAACAGAGGGGAAGAGGTAATGCATTCCCAAGCATACAAACAGCCTGTACAAAGGCACTGAAGCAGGTGAAAAAATATTGTGCATGGGAAATAACAATTAAGTTACATTAACTAGAATGCAAAATGAGGGGGAAATAGAAAAGATCTGAAATGAAAAAAGACCTTTGGGTTTTGCAATCAAGAGATCACTAGTGACCTTGGAGAGAACACATGTCAAATGATGGGTTTTGAAGTCAGATTTCAAAAGACTGAGAATTTGAGTGAAGAAGTAAAGGCAACAAGAAGAGTAACACTGAAGGAATAGTAGGGTCAATTGAAGGTTAGAGGGTGGGAAAAACTTGGGCATGTAAACAGCAAAAGAGGATCCATTAGATAAAGGGAGTGAAGACTGGGGAAAAACTGATGGAAGTAGTAAGTTCTGGTAAGAACGGCACCTCTTTCAAAGTGGAGAAAGCAAGGAAAAAATATGATGTTGAATTGGAAATTCATGAAAGATGGCCTCAATTTTCTCAGGAAAATAACAGGTAGGGTCCTATGCTGAAAGAACAGTGGAAAAGGAAGAATGTATAATGTAAACAGCTTGCGGAGAAAAGGAAAGGTTTGGATCAGGTGCTATGGAGAATGTAAAAAAAAAAGCATCAGTCAGGGATTTTGTTTCATTGAGAACTTACAGCCATTAAAAACACAGCACAACTTCCCAAAGTTGAAAGTTCAGCACACTTTTAAAAAATTAATTAATTTTTAGTTTTCCACATTTACTTCCACAAGATTTTGAGTTCCAAATTTTCTCCCCATCTCTCCCTTCCCTCAAGATGATATGCATTCCAGGGGCGGCCAGGTAGCACAGCGAGTAAGAGCACCGGCTCCAGTGTCAGACTGACCTGGAGATCGAATCCCGGGCTCAGACACTTAGCACCCACCCAGAAACACCTGGCCATGTAACCTTGAGCAAGTTACTTAACCCCAATTGCTTAGGGGCGGCCAGGTGGCTCAGCGAGTAAGAGCATCGGCTCCAGTGTCGGGATGACCTGGATCAAATCCGGGCTCAGATACTCAGCACCACACCCAGAAATAATAACTGGCCGTGTAACATTGAGCAAGTTACTTAACCCCAATTGCTTAAAAAAAAAAAAAGATGATATGCATTCTGATTACCCCTACCCCCAATCTGCCCTCCATTCTATCACCCCCCTTCTTTTATCCCCTTCCCCTTCTATTTTCCTGTAGGGCAAGATAGATTTCTATACCAATTTCCAACATCAGTTTTTTAAAACTTTGATTTTCAAATTCTCACCCTTTCTTCCTTCTCACCTATCCTTAATCTATATCAAGAAGTAAAGCAATTCAATACAGATTACACAAGTGCAGTCATGCAAAACACACCCAACTATATTTTACTAACTATATTTCCCTCCATCCTATCCCCACCCCCATTTATTCTATACTCTCCTTTGACTGTCCCTTTTTTTTCTTTTCTTTTGCCTTTTGGAGGGCAATTGGGGTTAAGTAACTTGCCCAAGGTTACACGGCTAGTTTTGTGTGTGTGTTAAGTGTCTGAGGCTGGAACTAGACTCAGGTCCTCCTGACTCCAGGGTTGGCACTTTACTCACTGTGCCACCTAACTGCCCTGAAAAAATTATAACTCTGTCCCTTTTCAAAAGGGTTTACTTCTGATTACTCCCTCACCCAATATGCCCTCCCTTCTATCATTCCTCCCTCTCTCATCCCTTCCCCTCTACTTTCTTATAGGGTAAGAGAGATTTCCATAACCTATTGAGTGTGTATTTTATTCCCTCCTTAAGTCAAATCTGATGAGATTAAGGTTCATTCATTCTCTCAGTTCCACTCCTCTTCTCTTCCACTGTAAAAGCTTTTTCTTGCCTCTTTTATGTGAGATATTTTGCCCTATTCTACCTCTCCCTTTCTTCTTCTCCCAGTCATTCTTCTCTTACCCTCTAATTTTATTTTTTAGATATTATCCTTTCATGTTCAACTCACCCTGTGCCCTCTGTCTATATATAGATAGATTCCTTCCAACTACTCTTAAACTGAAAAAGTCTTGAGTTGCAAATATCATCTTTTCATATAAGAATGAATACATTATTAATGTGTGTATTAATATAATTAATACATCCCTTATCATTTCTCTTTTCTGTTTATCTTTTCATGCTTCTCTTGAGTTTTAAAAGTCAGATTTTCTATTCAGCTCTGGTCTTTTCATCAACAATGCTTGAAAGTCCTCTATTTCATTAAATATCCATTTTTCCCCGGAAGGATTGTACTCAGTTTTGCTGGGTAGATGATTCTTAGTTGTAATTGTAGCTCCTTTGACCTCCAGAATATCATATCCCAAGCCCTCTAAGCCCTTAATGTAGAAGCTGCTAAGTCCTGTGTTGTCCTGATTTGTGTTTCCACAATGCATTGCTTCTTTCTGGCTGCTTGGAATATTTTCTCCCTGAACTGGATTCTGGAATTTGGCTATAATATTCCTAGGAGTTTTCCTTTTGGGATCTCTTTTGGTGATAGGTGGATTCTTTCTCTTTTGATTTTACCCTCTGATTCTAAAATGTCAGGGCAGTTTTCCTTGACAATTTCTTGAAAGATAATGTCTAAGGGTGGCTAGGTGGCACAGTGAATAGAGCAACAACTCTGGAGTCAGGAGGACCTAAGTTCAAATCTGGCCTCAGAAACTTAATACTTACTAGCCATGTGACCTTGGGCAAGTCACTTACCTCCAAATTCCTTGCCTTCCTCCCTCTAAAAAGCAAATAATAATAATAATAATAATAATAATGTCTGCACTCTTTGTCAGGTAGTTCAATAATTTTTAAATGATTTCTCCTAGATCTATTTTCCAGGTCAGTTGCTTTTCCAATGAGATGTTTCACACTGTCTTCTATTTTTTTCATTCTTATGGTTTTGTTTTTATAATTTCTTATAAAGTCATTAGCTTCCATTTGCTAGATTCTAATTTTTAAGGAATTATTTTCTTCAGTGAACTTTTGGACTTCCTTTTCCATTTGGTCAACTCTGCTTTTTAAGGCATTCTCTTCTTCATTGGCTTTTTGGACCTCTTTTGCCATTTGTGTTAGTCTATTTTCTTCAACATTTTTTGGGTTCTTTTTAGCAAAATGTTGACTCATTTTTCATTATTTTCTTGCATAACTCTCACTTCTCTTTCCAATTTTTCCCTCTACTTCTCTCACTGGATTTTCAAAATCCTTTTTGATGTCTTCCATGGTCATATTTTTCTTGGAGACTTTGTCCATTGTCTGAGGTTTTGTTTTGTGCACCATTTGCTCATTTTCCTAGAAAGTTATTTGACTTTTAAACTCTTTGTTAAGTACGGTTCTGCTTCCAGTCTGGAGGGTATACTATCCCAAGTTTCAAGGGTTTTGTGCAGGTGTTTTCAGAGATACTTCTAGAGATCTGTAAATTTTCAGTTCTTCCAAGAAGTATGATCAAAGGAGAGGTGTTAACTCTTCTCCTGGTCTGTGCTTTGATCTGTGAGTAACCACAAGCACTCTTTTCTACCTCTCTACCTCGGAACAATGAGGAGCACTCCCTCTCCACCACTGCCCCAAGCTCCAACATGCAAACACTATTCCTCACCCCAAGACTGCCACCCCGGACTATGACCCATATCTAAGCATAGGCAAAGCAAGAGAATCCTGCCTCGGTGCCAGCACAGAGATCCCTGAAATCCCCCTCTGATCAGCTGCTCGACCCCCCCTTCCCCCCCCACGCTCACCTTCTGTGGGCCAAGAGCTCCGGAAGCAGATGCAGCTGCCACCACCACCACCCTGGAGCTGGGGTCAGATCACATTCCTCTTTCTCCAAGGTCCGACAGACCTTTCCTACTATCCTTCTAAGTTATCTTCAGTGTTTGTGGGCTTAGAAGTCCGGAAACTGTCACAGCTGCCAGGGATTCAGTCCCCTGAGGCCTGCTCTGGGTCTGCTGGGGGCCCCAGACTATGCTAGCATGGTTTTCCCTGGACTGTGCCCCTCTCTCAGACTGGTGGAACAGACCCTTCCTGTCAACCTTTCAGGTTGTCTTGGGTGGTAAATTTGTTTCACTCTGTCATTTTGTGAGTTCTGCTTTTTAGAATTTCTTTAGAGTCATTTTTACAGGTATTTGGAGAGGTTTGGGAGAAGAGCTCAAGCAAATTCCTGCTTTTACTCCACCATCTTGGCTCTTCCTCAGCATACTCTTTTATGTTCAAAGATGGAGCATTTATAGTACAGTTTAACATGTACATACTGAAGGAATAATTTATTGCTTGTCCAAATGACACCATCCTGCAGCCTAAAAAACTGACATATATTATATGACTGCTCAGAAAATTATTACGTTATTGTGTTGGGGTCCATATTTTCTCTTCTCTAAAAGAAATGATGAAGTAAATATCTTATATTTCAACTGGCACAGCTAGTTCAAAAGAAAATCATGGATATCATTCAAACTCATTATTCTAAATACAAAAAAAATGTGAAACTAGGAAATAAGAAAGGAAAACATGAATATCAGCTTACATGGTAGAAATACAAAAATATAGAAACTGAAACAAATGATGAAGAAATAAAGTTACCAGTCTCAATGGAGTAATAGTTCTGGTAAACAAGGAGAATGAGGAGCCCACAAGGCCACTAGGTGATGCAGTGAATAGAGGACCAGCCCTGTAGTCAGGAGGACCTGAGTTCAAATCTGGCTTCAGACACTTGACACATTTACTGTGTGACCTTGGACAAGTCACTTAACCCCAATTGCCCTACCTTCCCCCCTCCAAAAAAAAAGAAAGAATGAGAAGCTAACATCAGAACTGCTACCCCCACCACTTCAAAACATCGAAAAATGTGCAAAATACATCGATTACACTTGGGAGGAGGGGGAAAAAGATAGGAAAACCGTCTACATGAAGTAATTAAAACTTTTTTTAATAACAGCAAAGGTGTACAGGAAGAATTCATTCTCTCAAATGCCCCAACACCACTGAGAGCCAAAAAGGTCTGTGCTTCAAGATATAGCCCAGATGACTATCTATACAACTGAAAATCACTAGAAGAGACTGAACAATAAGGGGTGAGGGGGAAAAATGTAAGATAGGACCTTATATGAAAACTACCTGGAACCAAAAAAAAAAAAAAAAAAAGGAGAAAAGATAAGAAATCTGAAAGAGAAACACTGGATAAAAGTCTAGCCCTGAGGAGATAAACCCATCACTGAAGTTCTGAAAATAAACTATTAGGTTGCAGGAAATGGTCAGAAAAGTAAGACTGGAAACCATGATTTCAAATACAGCAACAATAAAAAGCAAATGTCAAAATCAACATAGGCAATGAAAATCTATCAGGTATTGTGTCTGCCCACTATGTTACTGTCTATATTCATAAAGGAAAATTTAAATGAATTACCTCAAAGTATATTAATGATAATTGTAGGTAACTAATATAATCAGCCAATAGAGAAAAAAACTAAAAGAGAAAATGAAGAACTAAATAGACTTCTAAGAGAGTTAAATTTGAAAGCTAGCATCTGCTCTGTTAAAAAATTAAAGACTATAGGATCTCATAACAGATCATGAATGAATGACCTAAAGCTTAAAGAACTGATATATTTTAAAAGGCAAAAATACTAAATTATGTCCTTTAAATATTACAAAACAGTAAAAATAGTAATATAGAGAACATAAAAGATATGGAACAAAGTGAAAATTAAGTGCTTTATGAACAAAGAATAGATAGGTCAAAAAAGAAAATCATAGAAGCAAAGAATACGTATTAAGAAAATGACAACAAAAAGACAATATGCTAAAACCTAAAGGTTGCAGCAAAGGAAAAATATAAACAAAATTTGAAAATTATCAACAACCTTAGTAAAAAATTATTTTAAAAAATTGAATATGCTCACAATTTCCTCAAGCAAGTCTAAAAACTTGCACTAGGGTTGAATCCTGATCCAGAAAATTATTTTTTTTTAAAAAAGTCACAATAAATCAATTATCTAGCCCATGTTGTCACAGGGAGACAAAATGGACCCTGGATAATGGGAGTAGGCAGGAAAAGGTGATTACCTAGAAAACAGCAGCAGGAACAACCCAGCCATTCCCTCCAAAAATGCATAAAGCCTGGCCACAATATACCTTCACAAGTCTGAAAAAAGGAAAAAAATAAGCAAGAAAATAAAAAGAATCCCACCTTAGAAGACTTATTTAACTAAGAACTGGAGACAATGTAGAAGACGATCAATTAGGGACTGGCTAAACAAACTGTGGCACATGAATGTAACAGAATATTACAGTTTAGTAAGATGTGATGTGTATGATGGATACAGAAAAGCATGAAACTGATGCATAGTGAAGAAAGCAGAAGCAAGGAAACAATTTACACAGTAACTACAATAGTGCAAGTAGAAAGAAAACCACCATCAAAAAAAAAAAAAGTAAATGTTAACAAAATTATAAAGGTCAAAGAGGACTTCAATAAAGATTTGAGAACAAATCCCACAACCTACCCAACTGTGCAAGTAGGAGGTTCACAGGTGTTACACACTGAATGTTTTAGACTTTTTCAATGTATATATTAGTTGTGTTTATCTTTTTTTCTCTCTTAAAAAAATGTTACTTGTCCTATGGGATGGCTCTCTGGGAAGCAAAGGGATATATGGGGTACTATGGTGATGTGAGAAAGAGAAAATATATTTTTGCTTGTTTTGTAAATTATTTATTTATTTTAAACAAATACAAAATGAGAAAAGGAGAAAAGAACTGCCATGTACACAGCAAAACACAAGAGAAGATTCAATAGAAAACAAATTTCCACTTTAAGAAAACCTATATAATAAATAATGATTCTGCACATTATTTTCAAAGATAGCCAGAGTTTCTTTGCTTCCTCCTGTAGGTTTTCCTTTGTTCTCTGCTCTGTGCTTTTTAGCTTGTTTTCCTTCCTGCCACCATAAAGGTGAAGGCTATAATTAAGCATGGATATATATATATACATATATACACACACAGAGATACATAGTTATCTATAAACATACACATATATACAAATATACACTCATGCACAGATATATAAGGCCATACTATGCTTATTTCCACTTGTCATCTGTTTCTCTGAGGGTGGATAGCATCTTCTTCCTAAGACCAAATCACATACTATCTGAGAGACTATGAATGTTTTTCCCGTGTTTTCTGCATTCTTTCTATTCTTGGCTACATAAGTTTTATTTATAAAAGAAAATTTTAATTTATAATAATTCAAATTATTCATTTTACATTTCAACAATGCTCTCACCGTATAATACAGTTTAAGGTCTGCTACTGCTGAAACTACTTCCTTTACATCTTTTTTTTTTCCTGGTTTCTTTTAAATTCCTGACCCTTTATTCTTCCAAATGAACTTTGTTAGTTTTTTTTTTTTTTCTAACTCAGTAAGATAACTTTTAGTAAATTAATTGGGATGCCCTGAATAAATAGGTTAGGTAAAATAGTAATTTAAAAAATTACATTTGGTGTGGCTAAGTGGTGCAGTGAATAGAGCACCAGCCCTGGAGTCAGGAGGATCATAGTTCAAATCTGGCCTCAGATACTTGACACACTTACTAGCTGTGTGACTTTGGGCAAGTCACTTAACCCCAATTGCCCCCCAGAAATCAAAAAATAATAATAATGAAATAAAAAAATAAAAATTACATTGACCATACCTACCCATCAACATAAATATTACTTCAATTACTTAGATCTGAGTTTATTTGTATAAAAATATTTTATATTTATGTTCATATAGTTCCTATGTCCATCTTGGCAGGTATATGCTTAGGTATTTTATACTGTCTAGTTATTTTAAATGATCTGAAATAATATTGAATAATATTGCTGACACATAGCGTAGTTTCTCTTTTTTTTATTAAATCTATTTTAACTTTAACTTTGTCTGAGATCATGATTACTACCTCTTCCTTGTTTTTACCTAATATGTTCTGGTCTTGTCCTTTATTTTATCTTTGTGTATATCTCTCATTTTATAGTGTTTCCTGAATTCAACATATTGTTGAGTTCAAATTTTTGATCTGCTGTTATTGTTTTATGGGTAAATTCATCCCATTCACATTCTAAGTTACAATTACTTGCATATTTCCCTCCTTCCTATTTTTCCTCACTTTCCTTCTCATGCTATTTATCCATATCCCTCCACTCCTCTGCTTTACTTCTACCCATTACCTTGTCCTCCTATTCCATAACCTACCCACCCTTCCAAAAGTCTCTCCCTTATTTTCTCCCCTCACCCTATCTCATTACCCTCTTGTTTCTTTCTAAATTTAGAAGACTGTTATACCTTTATATATATAGATAAGTTGTTCCCTCTTTAACCCATTCCCAATGAAACCAAAGTTCTAACACTATCTTCCCTCTACTAGCTTCTTCTGTATCAAATTTTCCTTTTATGCCTAGTTTGTATGAAATAATTATTCCTTTTTATCTCTCCCTATAGTTTTATTCTTTTAGAATCACCCTGTCAGCTAAGCCCAAACATTTCTTTCTAATTATCCAAATAATGACAGTCATAAGAGTAATGCTAATATTTTCACATTTAAGAAGTAAACAATTTGACCTTATTAAGTCCCTTATAATTGGTCTTCAATCTTCACCTTACATTTCTCATGGATGTTATATGTCAAAGCTTCCCTTAAGTTTTGAGATTTTTGTCACAAAAATCATGAAAGTCTTTCACTTCTTTAAATATTCTTTTTTTTTCCTTCCAGGATTATACTGAACTTAGCTGGGTAAATTTCTCTTGGTCATAACCCCAATAGCTCTTCTATTCTATGAAATATAGTATTCCAAGACCTACTGTTCTTTAAAGTAGTAGCTGCTAAGTCTTGTGTAATCCTTATTGTAGCTCCATCATATTTAAATTGATTTTTTGTTTTTGTTATTGTTGTTGCTTCCAGTATTTTCTTTTTATCTGGGAGCTTTGAAACTTGGCAATAGTATTCCCATAAGTTTTCCTCCAGGGATCTCTTTTAGATGGTGACTGCTGGACTTTTTCTATTTCTGCTTTGCCTTCTTTTCAGGAATTTAAGGGAAATTTTCTGTAATATTGTATCAAGATTCTTTTTTTAAATCACAATTTTCAGGTAGTCTGACTATTCTTATAGTATTCTCTTCAATCTGTTCTCCAGATCAGTTGTTAGTTTTTTTTTTCTGATGAGATGTTTCATTTTTCTTCTATTTTTCATTCTTTTGATTTTTTTATTATTTTTCAGTGTTTTAGAATATCATGGGGGTAGCACAGAGAATAGAGCACTGGCCCTGGAGTCAAAAGGACCCGAGTTAAAATCCAGCCTCAGACACTTAACACTTACTAGCTGTGTGACCTTGGACAAGTCACCTAATCCCAATTTCCCTGCCTTCCCCCTTCCAAAGAAAAAGACAAAAAAATAATGATATAATTACCTTCCCCTTGCCCAATTCTAGTTTTCCAGGAATTGTTTTCTTACTTAAGTTTTAAATTTTCTATTTCAAGTTGGTTGACTTCCTTTTCATAATTTTCTTTATTTTCTTGGATGGCTCTTTTTTTATAATTTTTCTTGGATCTCTATTCATTTTCTAAAGTCCTTTTTAAGTTCTTCCAATAACTCTTTTTGTATTTGGGACCATTTGCCATTGCTCCTTGAAAAAGGAATGACCTTTTTAACTACATTATCTTCCTCTTAATTTGAACCCAGATCTTTTCTATCCCCATAGAAAATATCTATGGTTGGTTCCTTTTTCCTTTGTTTACTCATTTTATTCGTTTGTTTGATTGTTTGTTGTTTCATTGCTTTATTTTTAGCAGTTGTTAATATAATCAAGTTCTAGTCCTGTGGTATGGTGAATGATACCTCAAGCCTCAGGTCCTTCTTACTGTTATTTTCTGAGGTCTGTCCCAGGGCCCAAACTTAGGCTCTCTACTCCACTCCTAAGCCACAGCTAGGGCTCCCAGCCACACTGTCTTTCAAATAATTTTGCTCCCTGTGGTCCCTCTGGTGGCTACAAACTATGGCAGCCCTCTCTGTCCTGGAACTTAAAACAGGGACTGCTCTCCTGCAGGAACCTACAACCAGCACAGTCTCCACCCCTCTACCACTGCACTCACCAGGTGTGTGCTAGTTCCTTCTCCCTGCAGCCACAGCCCAGGACATGTCTGGTCAGCATAGCTTGGCTGGAGTCCCTCAACAGTGGAAGATCCTTTAATCTTCTCCTACTCAGTCATCAGACCCCCATTTAAGATTAAAGCTTCTAAGGCTGAGGTTGCCTCTCAACCCAGTTGCCCCCTGGGCTTAATTCTGCTTATTTTGCCTGAAGGTGCTTGTACTTCACTTAGGCCAAACCTCCACCCCTGGAGGTTGGATCTTTCCTAGGGTCTTCTCAAATTGTCTTAGGAGGACAACTGCTTTACCCCCAACTTTTGTTTATTTCTACTCCTCTACATTCCCTCTGAAGCAATGTTCTGTCTTATTTTGTAGAGGAAATTTGGAGACCAAAAAGTTTTCTGACCTGTGCTGCCATCTTCCCAGAATCCTCTCCTAGGAATAGAAAATATCAATAAAAACTTGAAGAAAAAAAATTAATGCTACGATGATAACAAGAACACTCAAGAAACAAATCCAGAAGTGGAGACTAGATAGAAAACAGTGACAAAGCCTTGAAGAAAAATGCAATTGGGGCACAAGTTCTACTCAAATTTCTGGAAAAGACAAAGCAAAGACTTTTTTTTGTAAAGACTTAAAAACATTTTTTATGTAAATGAAATAAGAACACTAAAGGAAAAAAAATGAAAAAGGATTGAGGTGTATAGAAGAAAGAATTAGAAAGAAAATGAACAACTTGACACAAAAGGTACAAAACTGCCCCATAAACAAAATCACAATGCCAGAGGGCTCAAGATGAAATATGCTGCTTGTCTCCTGATTAAGAGATGAAAGATTCAAGCTAGAAATTAATTAATAATTTAAAAAAAAAGACCAATAAAGAATTTGTTTTGCTTGACTATACATGTCTGTAACAGTGGTTTCATTTTTTTTTTATTTCTCCATTGAGACATGAGGAGGTGGGAGGGAGAGAATAGAAAAGTTTGCTAGTTAGAAAAATAAAATTTAATTTAAAAAAGAAAAAATAGAATAAAAATTACACCTAAAACAAGAAACTCTGACTATGAGATAAATAACAAACAAAATAGAATTAAGACAACAAAGAGCTAGTTTAAAAAAAAAAGACTAACCAAAAATTCAGTAAGCAGTTTGCCAATCTGAACCCAAAGAATGAAAAAAAATCAAAACTGACCAAAATCAAAAATTTAATTTTCAGATGTATCAGAGAATTATGAGAAATTATAATTATGTTACTAAATCTAAAAATTTAAAGGAAAAAATTACTTAACATATAATTAACCAAGGCAATAGCTTTAGTAAAGTAGCAGGATATAAAATATTTTCACAGAGATGGTCAGGATTTTGATACAATATTTTCTTTTTTTTTTAAAGAGGAAATGTTAGAAAAATTCAATTTAAAGTAACTTTCAAACTGCATAAAATATTTGAGCCATTAACTTACCAAGATACACTTATGACTTAAATAAATGAAACTATAAAGCACTTTATCAAAATAAAGACTCAAAGAGTTGGAGAAATATATTTTTATAAAATTTTGGCCTGTATCAATATAGTAATGATAATACTTGAATTTATATATCTAGTGCAATACAAGGCAAACTACTAAAAGATTAGTTTATAGACCAAACAACAAAATTCATTTGGAGAAACAATCTAGAAATTCATGGATACTAATGAAAAATAGGAGTGAAAGAGAAGCTAACATTACCAGATCATGAAGAATATCCTTAAGTAATATTTATCCAGAACACTTGGTATTGGTTTTAAAAAAAGGAAAAGTTTAAAATATTGGATAGTCAAGATTCAGAAATAAACAAATATAGTAATCCAATGCTTGATCATCTTGAGAATGCAAGATTACTTTCTATTCAGCAGTAACTACATGGAAAACTGGAAGGCAATTGAGTGAAATCATCTAAGTATAGCATCTCATACCATATAGCACAATAAGTTGCGATGAAGTAAGTGATTCTGATGTAACAGAGTTACATCAAAAAATGTATAAAACTGACCTTCTTGCCCCCCAGTCAATCACATGGGTGTGACTCAGAGATAAGAGGGCTTGCCACTTTGGGGATGATAAACTCCTGTTTTCTTTCAGTCACGTACAAATGATACTCCACTCTGGGAGGACTTAGAGCTTTGATGTGGCATTGAAAACATTAGATGGTCCTTTGTTCCTTCCCCTCCCCCTATAAGAGTTAAACTAGTTGATGAGGGACAGGACAACATGTATTAAAAAGGAAACAGCTTCAAGTGTTCTAGTCCATCCACTGTTTCATATGAAAAGAAGCCTTTTCTGCATATTTTTCCACCCAATCCCTACCCTCTTCCAAATCTATTCTTCAGTATCCTTCTAAGTTGTTTGGACAGTGCAGAGTTTAGACCTATTTGGCAGGACCTCAAATTATTAAATGTTCAGATGAGGCTTAAGAATTAGGCTCTTCATATACCCATAAGAGGTAACTAACAAACAGAAAAGATTCATATACCCCCAAAATAATAATATTACATTTTGTGTGGTAGTAAAAACTAAAAAAAAAAGTACATGTCCATCAGCAAAGTCTATGCCCATTAATGAGGAATGGCTAGAAAAAGTTGTGGTATATGAATGTCCTAGAATATTACTGTTCTATAAGAAATATTGAATATGATGAACTACAGAGAAGCATAGAATTATAACATGAATTAATTCAAAATAAAGAAGAAACAGCTAAATAATATATACATTGACAACAATGTAAATGGAAAGAACAATCCACAAAAATATGGAAAATTATTGTGGTAAAATCATAATGAATAATAACCTTAGTCTCAGAGAGATATGAGAAGACACCTCCCTCCACTCCTTTGCAGGTGTTGGGAAGAAAGGAAGGTTATCATGGGAGTGAAACTTTGCATATGTCATATTTCTTCAATGTAATTGATTAATTTTATTGAATTGTTTTCTCTTCCTATTTTTTAAAGGAAAATTCCTTGTTCTAAGGGATGGCTCTCAGGGAAGGGGAAATAGAAAAGATACAGTTAAAAATCTATTTGATGTAAAAACAAAACCTATCAATAAAAATCTAGTTTAAAAACAATCAACCTCTTGAGAGATTGCAACAGATTTATGTTACTGATTCCTGTTTTAAGTCACTCTGTCAGTGTGCACTGCAAAGCTTTGAGTCTTTTGATATTTCTTTTGTGTGTAGGAAATAAATACTTGTACCACACATGATATGTATTGTACATGGAGTATCTTTCCACTTTCCACTTTCAGAAACCCAAGATATGAGTCACAGTCTAAGCTGTATGTATATTTTCCCTGGGGCAGCAGGCACAATCATCCCTGGACCTAATAGGTGTTTTTAATATTAGACAAGTTGAAGGGAGCAAAATGAAGACAGAAGTAGGTACTTTAAATAATTCTGGTCATAGGGAATGAACTTTTAACCAAATCCAGGATAGAGTTGATCATGAATGATAAAATAGGCAATTATGCTATAAAAAAAATCTTTACAGTTAGAGTATAAAAAGAAATTCTCAAATGAGCATAAAATCTTCATCTTAGATCTCTCTGATAAATGTCTGCTCTCCAAGACTAGAGAGAATTGATAAAATTAAAAGACCAAAGAGTATTCCCTAATATATAAATGGTTAAAGAATATGTACAACTTTTGTTTGTTTGTTTGTTTTTTTGCTTTTTGGAGGAGGGAAGCCAGGGTAATTGGGGTTAAGTGACTTGCCCAGGGTCACATGGCTAGTAAGTGTTAAGTGTCTGAGGTCACATTTGAACTCAGGTCCTCCTGACTGCAAGGACCATGCTCTATTCACTGTGCCACTTAGCTGCCCTCGATATGTACAATTTTTAAGAGAAGAAATGCAAACTATCAATAACCACGTGAAAAAGTGGTCCAAATCACTAATATAGGAAGTAGAAATTAAAACAACTCTGAAATTTCACCTCACATTCAAACTGGCAATGATGATAAAAGACAGAAGCAGGCAATGTTGGGGAAGGATGGGAAGATAGTCACACTAATCTACTGTTGATGGAACTGGGAACCAGTCCAACTGTTCTGGACAACCATTTGGAACTATGTGAGAAAAGTCACTAAACTGTTCCTACCCTCTTACCCTGCAATTCCACTACTGGGCACATAGCCCAAAGACATCAAAAAGCAGAAAGAAATATCCCATATATACCAAAATATTCATAGCAACACTTTTGTGGCACTGACCCACGGAAACAAAGAGGGTACCTATCAATTGGAGGATCTCTGAGCAAATTTTGGTATACATAAGTGTAATGGAATATTACTACATGATAAGCAACAACAAATATGAGGAATTTGGAGAAACATGGGAAAAAACAAAAATAATAATATGCTACAATAATCTAAATTTAAAAAAAACACTAAAAGTCAGGTGAACTCACATTGGTTGTAATGATCAGTCTTGATAAGGGAGAGTGAATCATTATTCTTGACACTTTCTAAGTAGAAAAATGGGAGACCATGCATGTGGAATGTTGGGTATTCTCAGGACATGTTAAGTGTGACAGTTGGTTTTACTGAACTACTTTTTTTGTTGCTTTTTGTTGTTAGAAGGCAGGGATAAAAGGGATGACATTTATAAGTGACTGTGGTATAATATAAAAAGCATCTATAAAAACTTGGAAAATGATTATTTTTAAAGTTAGCCTGGAAATTAAGATGCAGCTTGAGAAGAGACAGACACTACTCTTTCATGCATTTGCTGAATATTCCAGTTTTTAGAGTATCACTACACACAAATGTTAGAGAAAAAAAATTCTTGCTCTACAAAAAGTGACATGCTACAATTATAGCGCTGACTTTTTCACTTTCTCTAGCAAATAGAAGAATAAAAAAAGGACTATGGAAAAAAAACTTCCTATGAAACCTCAAAAACAATTGTATTATTGATCAGATTTGTGAAAATCACACACACACACACACACACACACACACACACAATTTTCCAGATAGTATAATTGGAAGACAGCAAATACTTGAGTGTGACATATGAGACACAGATCCATTTCTATTTTTTAACCAGTATCAAGGGGATGACAAATGCCCTTCATTACTACTTTAAAATTATTTTCCTTGAAATTCTAAATAATTTTCCTTCAAATTCTATTATTACCTAGGTTCTATCAAATAACATTTCAGTAACTTACACAAAATAAATTGCCATACTGTTTTCATTTTGGTTTCTCTAACATGTTCCTCTTTTCTCTCAAAATCTAACAGAGTCCAACAAACAAGTAATTATTGCTTAATAAGCAAATGCAGAACAAATTTCAAGTAGATGAAATATGTGTTTCCAATAAAAACTAAGAAGGAAGTTGTATAGTATAATGGAAAGAACTTTGAACTAGCCATCATAAGATCTGACTTCAGATCCCAGACCTGTTACTACCTGTGTTACCTGGACAAGTCACTCTTTCTGGGTCTTACTTTCCTCATCTGTAAAATAAGGGCATTTAAAGAGATAATTTCTATTCCTGATATGGTATATGCTGAAATGTCATAAGATCTATTTATTTAGAACTGGAAGAAATCTTAATCCAAACTCCTCAGAAAGGTAGCGCAAAGGTAATGCTCTATAATAATTCTTCTATCAATAACATGATAATCATGGATCACATTATAGATTTAAAGTTGGTAAAGAATTTTTGAACATTATCTTATTTAATCTTAGATAAGTGCTATTAATATCTGCATTTTACAGATAAGGAAACTGAGGCCCAAAGTTTGAGACTTTCTCAGGAACAAAATGCTTGTGAGTGCTTGAGGCAAGCGTCAAAGGTCCGCATGAATCCAAGTTTAGTGCTTTACCTTTAGAACCAGAAAAGAATTTCTAATTTTGTGAAGTGTGCTCGATCAATTTGATTCTTTCCACAGACTTTAATAGCTGATATTGACAAATTCACACAAATGTCACTCATTACAAATGTAAGAAATATTTTTTTCATGCTAATATTGCTCCTTCTTCCTTCCCTAGCTTTTCAAAGCCCCCTAGGCTTCTCAAAATGTATTTCATACACAGAGTCACTGTTCTGGACTGTTTATTTAATTAAACATGACAGCCCAGCGTACACAGAATTTCTTTCAGTTCCATAGCTTTTCACTTTTTTACACATTAGTTTCAGTACAGAAAGAACAAAGTCCTTGTTTTGACTCCTTCCTTACTCTATAAGTTTATATAGATTCACTGACTTGTCAGTAAAAAATGTTTTATTAATCACACTTTAAACATCTAAGTTCAAACAGTGGAATTACAAAATAGATGACCAAAAAAAAATAGAAGGAAAGGGGGACAAAAAGTTTACTTCTTTACCCCTACTAGGAAAAAATTTTGGATTTCTGCCTTTTTTGTTTTCAAGAGTTGGCATTAATTATATTGACATTCATATTTCATTTTGTCACCAAGGTGAAATAAGCTCATCAGTACTACTGTCTATAACACCACAAAAAGCCTAGTACTACTAAAACATCTCCCAAGTTATGACTGAAATAAAATCATGTCTATTAATATAAACAGGGAATGTTACCATTAATTTCTTCTCTTTGAGAAATGAAAGGTAGGACCACAGCTTAGGTTAATTTCAGAAACATTAATTACAACAGGATCTCATCTGTTCAGCCAATCATGGATCTCTCCTCTCCCAACTGGAAAATTTTCCAGCTGTTCCTGCTTCTACAATGTATAACCATGCTTCAAATGTTTCCAAGTTTTGATAAAATTTTAGTTTATCGCAATTATCTTCACCTTTTAAGGATTTTTAAAATAAAAGGTTACAACTTAACATGTAGAACAAACAATTTGAGCTTTTAAAGGTCATATTTTTACCTAAATGATCACTATTTGTAATCCAAGCCCAATGACAAATTCAGCCTCCTTTGCCTATAAATGTCACAAATATATGAAAATAAAGTGTACATGAACAAAATAGAAAGAGGCACATGCCTTTAACTTAATATATATATATATATATTTCTGTCAAAAATCACAATTTCAGAAAATTCAATAGTATTGGCATGAATTTTTTAAAAATGAAATATGAAGTGTGTTGATTGTTGTCAGTGCTCTACTAGTAAATCATTTCTTTTATGTGTAAGAGAAAAGTGATACACTTCAAACACAAAATCCAAACATTAAAGGGATACATCAATAAAAGGTTTATAATTGAGTTATAACATGTACTATATGTTTATAGGTCATGCATGAGAAATTGCCTGGATATTTAGTTTAGCAAAACATTTTATAGTTTTATAGCCTGTGAGATATATGCATACATGTGTGCATACATATGTGTGTACACAAACATGCATGCATATATATTTAATAACCTGTATATTTTGGTTTTTCAGTGAATCAAGGAAACTTCCTTTCAAAAATAACTATGCTATATATCATACAGATAAACATACTATCTGATGGACTTTCTTAAAAACTACATGCCAAGGCACTGTTCTACATGCCATGTAATCTCCTGATGGTTTCTGCTGTAAGACAAAGGTACAGTCAAAGGTAATCTGGATTTCGAATCTAAGAACCTGAGTTAGTGGCCTGGCTCTGATACTTATTACCCCATGACCTTGGACAAGCCACTTAAACTTGTCTCGGCCCCCATATTTCATCACATGTAAAAATCAAGGAGTCGTCCTAGAATATCATTATAAAATCACAGGATTAGGGCTGGAAGAAACCTCAGACATCAGTTAGTCCAACCCTTTCATTTAACAGCTAAGGCAACTGAGGCCCAGAAAGTAATAAGCATTAGAGGTGGGATAGGTGACCAGATCCTCTGAATCCAAATACAGCACTTTCCGCTGCACCATACTTCCTGAAATCCCTTAATCTTTTAAATTGATGGCTTTGACTTTTGCCTTAAAGTCTTCCTATCCTTTGACAGCTTAGAGCAGTTGGGGGAGGGAAGGAAGGAGTGAAGACAGATTTTAAAAGGAACTGAAAGTTCACTTTAAGGTATACAGAGAAAATAGTGTGCTGTAATTCACCCTCTCTAACCCTTACAACTTATGATGGTCAAGGTCCAAATAAACTATCAAGTTTATCAGAGGACTCTGCTTTCCTATATACCGTCACTGAAAGTGCCTAGCTGAGTCCAGTTTATCACTGTGTGGTGTTTTGTGATACTTTTTCAAGTTGGAAAAGTAGAAATTTTTTCAAGAATGAAATCAATAGTTGACAAGCAGAGGCACATTTGGAAGGGTCAGTTATTGGTTTTTATAAAAAGTGTCAAAGACAGTGACACACTTTGCAACATAAATTGTATGATTTTCTGTGTGGTGTGGTGTGTGTGTGTGTGTGTGTGTGTGTGTGGGTGTGTGTGATTTTACATCTTTGGGTAGTTTTTGAGGTTTGGGCGAATGTTTTAACCCAAAATTTCATTGATGGAGGTTAAATCCTACACTGATAGAATATACTATCACTGCTTATGAAGCACTGTACTATATTAATTTTATGTATACATAGTTCTATTTTAAGTATCTTACATTCTCTTTGAAAAGAAAAACTATTCTTAAAGGAGAAACACTTGCCCATGCTTTCTTAAATTTTCCAAGTACCTGAAATCCACAGAGATGCAATCCTTGTTTGGTCACAAATCATCACTGATCAAGTTGCACACTGCATAATATTTTTCACAAATAATGCAGTTAAAATAGTAATCAAGCAAGATTAATGACTTGTAATAATTTAATTACTCCATTCTACATGACAAGAATGGCATAATAGTCTTTCCAACTATCAACAATTTTTAAAAGCCTTAAAGTTCAACCATTTTCTTTAAATGAGTCCAATTTTTCACCTATTAATGTAAATATAAAAACAAGGGAAAAAAAGATAATGAAAAATCTGCCACAATTTACTCAGACACTTTACTCATCTTAAATCCATTCAATATCTAATGCAGAGAAAAATAGAACTTGATCTCTGAAGGGAAACATGAAGGTTCTTAAATTTAAATTTAGTTACCTCAATGAAATGCATTGGAAAGGAATTCTGCATGATGAGATCAAAGAAATATAACATTTTCTTTAAAAATTTATGGCTTGTTTTTATGTTGTTCAACTCCAAATATCTGATAAATGAAGTGATCCAATGTACTACACAATTGTGCCAGCAGTAGGAAGATAGACTTCCATGTACCTGTAAAAAGAAATTAATGCTGGTCTTCCCCTTACCTAACTTTCTTCATATTATCTTTGAATTGCTGTAATTCCTACTAAGAATGATAGAGTCAGTTTGGGAGTATGTACCATACTTTTGGAATTTATTTACACAGAGTATTATTTATTTTATCTAGATCATGTGTTGAATAAGTATGCTTGATTTCAAAACAAACATAAAGCATATAATAGTTAACTATTCCTCCAAATAACGATATAAATGACCATATATATGTATAGACATATATATACACATATACATATATACACACATATCAACTCATTTCCAGAATGAAAACTAGCTACCCACACCATATGGTGACTTTCTACTACTCAGAAATGCTCAGCTGCTTGTGCTACCAGATAGAAACCTGGAAAAAAAAATGTATTTTTCCCACATTTTAGAATAAGCTCTCAATCAATGGTCATCCAAACGTTAACTATCATTTAGTCTTAAAAGCTGAAAAATATAAATCCCTATTTTATCCCTTATTTTCCCTCTTTGACACTGCATCAAACCTGTTCAAAACACAATGCTGAATATTTGAAATGATCCCTATTCATAAACAATCACTATTTAAAATTAAGTTTCTTTTCAAGTCACAGGAAATGTTTACTGTATTCTTTAGAACTGCAATGAAAAGACACTGGACCCCAAGAAGAATCTAATGATTTTTATTTTGCTTTCAACTACTCATAATTTCAGAAGTTGTCAGAATGACATTTACACAAAAGCATGCACAATCATTTCCTATTTAAATTATTTTTAGAAGTTTTTTTTCTAAATAAGGGTATACAGTTCAGTTTTCAAGAACTCCAAGGATGATTGCTGGGTCACTGATCTACGGAAGCTAACAGCTATGCAATTTTTAATATTAAAAGGAATTTATGTATTCTATCAACTACAGTCCTGGACAGATATTTCCTCTAACCCACATACATAGTTTGCATAGATGTACAAAAATTTTTTAAATCCGATCTTTGGATACAATATTAAATTGTGCTTTAAAACCATATTAACAATTTATCTGTTTCCAAAATCCTACAATTCACAAATGCATGATTACCAAAATGAATGTTTATTAGTGTCGGCTTATACTACAATAGTTACTCCAAAAAAATCTTCCATCATATTTATAACCTATTGGACAACCTCAGATATTCTCTTTTCACAATAAACTGCAAACAGTTGCATAATTTTATATTGACAGCACTAATTCAAACAAGCCTTGCTGTAGAACTGTTTATCTTCGTTCCACCAATGTACCACTGTATAAGAAAAATGGAAGAAATATAACAAAGGCCACGTTTTGAAAAGATCGTCCATCAGTTAAAACTAAACTTAATTAATTCAAAACATTACTTCAAAGTAAGGGAGGAAGAGAAGCCAACACATTTTAAAGAGTTTGAGAGTAGGTAACCAAGTCAGGTGTAGCAAATTTTAAAAGTTGTAACAGCTGTGAGCAACCATCTAGCGATCTTCTCTTTTGCCCTGAACCCACGTTGGTGGCTGTTTAAGTGACAAGGTGCTCAGGATCAGAGAAACTGATGCCAATCTGCAAGTCTCTAGATGTGTCTCTTTTCCTAGACTCTGTTCCTTCCTGCTGCAAAGACCATTTATTACAGTGGCTCACAACACTCCAACTCTCTCCACCCTGCCCCTGTTTCTTCTCCCCGCTGTGTTTCAGACGCGAGAGGAGTGAGTCCTTACCTGTTCCCTAGGTATGCAGGGAAGGGAGGTCCTGCGATGAGACTTGCTGCCGCAGCCGGACATCTCTGCAGAGATCATGGAACTGGACCGCCTCCTCCTCTTAAACACCGAGACCTCTTCTTTAGTCCCTACAACCAGCTGGGTGCCAAAATCCTCTCTCCGGGCCGCTTCTCTGGATTGGGGCAAGATTTTTTCCGGGTACCTGGCTAGAAGCAGTCCCACCAGCCCGGCTGAGTAAGCCAGGTACGGCCTCCAGGCGACCTTGACCCTCTCTAAGGAAATCAGAGACGCGGTCCTGACCGCACTAATCAAGAAGATCATGAGGACACCCTGTCTCAGCTTCAGCACCAGCCATGTCGCCCCAGCCAAGCAGCTGAGCACCACCCCCGTGGCGGGGAGAGAGAGCAAGTGATCCTCGCGGACTCCCAGTCCTATGTGGACAATTGCTTCCCCCCCGCAGCAGGCGGCTAACAGCAGGAGCGCGAGAGGCAGTCGGACCCTGGAGCTGAGCAAGTACAAGCCCATCCAAAAGAAGGCGCACAGAAAGCCGAAGAGCAGCGCCGCGGGCTGCAGCCCAGCGCTGAGCTGCCACCCTCCGCTCAGAGGACCTCCCCGAGGCAGATTTAAGACGCCCCCTTCAGCTGCTGCTGCTGCTGCTGCTGCTTCCTCCTCCGCCGCTGCGGCCGCCGCCGCCGCCGCCGCCGCCTCCGCCTCCTCCTGACTCTCCTCCAGGTCACAGCTGATCTCGCCCCGGACCAGCCTCACCACCACCGCCAGCAGAAAGGAGAGCGAGCCAGCACAGAGCGCTGAGGAAAGTTTCCGGGAGCTCCGGAGCTTGTTCAAGACCAAATCTCCCCAGCGGACCTGGCAACCCGGGTCCCGGGGCGGTCTCGTGGGACTGGCAGGGTTCAGGGGCAAATGATTGGCGTTACAAGAGTAACCGTTGCAGTCGGACCCCACAATCTGACATTCAGCCTCCCTGCCACTGCTGGGGTCATCCCTGACATCAGCAATCTCTCCAGTCGAGGCCATGGTTTAGCCTTACTCACTAAAGCACCAAATAGGGTACCAGTTCCTACTGCCTTAATTTCTCTCTCTTTTACACCCCCCCTCCCCAAATCGCCTCAAGTTGCCGCTCAACAACAAGCAATTGCTACTAAAAGTGCAGGGGGGAGGAGGAGAACGATGCTACCGGGCTCTGGAAAGTTCAAAGCTGGCATGGGAGAAAACGACCGGACTTTTTCTTTTCTTGAGCTTTCAAACAACCACCTTCCAAAGGTCTCTTCCCTCACGCATACACATCCTCTGGAGTGGATTCTTACTTGAGGTCTTTTAAAACTGTGAAATGCATCCTTCGCGTGGTAGCGGAGGGCTGGAGTCAAAGCGGCAGCAATCACAGCAGCAGCGGCAGCAGTAGTGAGACAAGTCAAAAGTGCTCGTTAATCTCTAGGCCATCTCCTTGCAGCTCACTCTAGTGCTGGCCCCAGCCGTTAGCTGAGCTCCAGAAGCAGATGGAGCCCCCCCTCCCTTTCTCTTTCTTCTCTCTGCCCTCTCTCTCACTCTTTCCTCCCCTGCTACAGTCCCTTCCAGCACCGCCGCCAGAAGAGAATCGCCATTCCCCCGGGCTAAGGAGAAAAGCTGGGCTGTGGGATATGGGCGGGGGGCGCCAGTCCAGGTCTGTTAAAAAAAAAAAATCGAAAAGTGGAGTGAGTTGGGGAGAGGAAAAAGAAAGGGAAGGGTATAGATTGATGCGAAAATAATTAAGAAGTTGCCAAACCCAGTCGGAGAGACAGAACCTTCGAGAGAAAAACAGCAAGAGAGGAGGAAGGGAGAATGAAAAAAGGAAGGGAGGGTAAGAAGGAAAATGGGATGTGCTTTTTTTTTGCTTTTTGGTACAGTGTTGGTCCTGGGGATTTGCAGTTTTGTAAACTAAGCTGAGGCAAACGCCTGAGGAAAGTCACACTTTAAAGCAGGCACTCCGTGAGCAAATTAATCCTAAAACAAAAAAAGCCAAAAATTGGAGGTCTCCTTTTCGCCTTTTTCTCCTTCTTTCTTTCTTCTCTTCCCTTTTTTTTAAGGCAATTTTGAAAAACAGACTTCCTCCCTGTGTTCGCCACTACCCCTGAGGAGGCGCTGCGCCTGGCGCTGCTTCTGTATTGCTCCTCATCCCTTGACCTACGCAATGAACACGCAAGAGAAGCAGCTACGCTGAACTCTGTTCACAACCAAGAAATATTTTAGTTCAGGAACGTGGGATCAAATGACCTGCTTTCCCGTCGGCTTTCACTTTTTAGATGTGTTCGGAGGAAGGGAATCTGTTTGGCCTCCTAAAAGAAGGGAGGGTGCTGGGTAGCCAACTCGCTCCTTTCTGTTATTTAAAAATTAAGAAACCAACCACAATTTCACTCTTTTGAAGAAGTACCCTACATCCATTCACAAATAAGTTTAAGTAGCAAACCAAATTCAAGAGGCACTTCTGAATGAACCTGCTTGGAAAAATCATTTTTAAACAGGAAACTTTGTGGTTCTCCTTGGTGTAAATGCTGAACAATCTCACGAGTTAACAAGGGTCACTTTATCAACACTGGTGTCAAGATGAAGGGTCGCTTTTCCTGGTTGTTACTTCCTTTTTTTTTTTTTAATTATGTCAGTAACAACAACAAAAAAATCGGAGTCAGGATTTTTGACTATTGACTATTGAAAGCAAAACAAGGTTTTGAGGTTAGACTCTAAGGGAGCTTTAAAAGGTTAAGATATCTAGGGCTGTTCTGAACAAACGTCAGTTTCTTCAAAGGGTAGACTGCACCATGTCAACCAAATGCCTATGACTGTAAAAATGATGTTTTTATATTGACAACAAAAAAAACTTGTGAAAAATCAATTAGTACTGTAATAACATCAGTGACTTAAATGGGTAGCAATGATGTCACACAAAAATAAAAAGGTGTTTTAGAAACTAATGGCAATTTCTAAATATAACCAAGTGCTGACTTCATCAAAGGTTATGATGATTAACAAGTATGACAACAACACAAATGGGCTGCTAAGTGGGTATGTGCCAAACTCTTAGTCGTCCCTTCTGCTGTGGGGGCTTTCATTGATAGAGGAACCAAGGATACTTATGTGGTAATCTAAAACACTAATATGTTCTTTGAACTCAACCCAACTCAACAAAACAATGATGGTGATAATTAATAAGCCACCCTTGCCTAATTTAATTTTTATTTCAGGTGAATGTATTTTTAGTCTACAGGATCTAATTGCTTCAATGTGTCATGTTTACTTGGATATAGAGGTATAGTTTTACTTTACAAAAGTGAAATTAAATCTTTAAGATATGAATTTATTGAATGAATGGTTCCCCTATATGCTTTATGCTCCTTTTTGCTATTAGTCAGAGCTTTTAATGATATGACACACATATATGTTAGAATCAGTACCATTGCAACTGGTCTCAGCCAGAAATGCAAAACTCATACATCATGTGGAGAACAAGCAGGGCAGCTAGTCAATGAAGGGAGGTACCATCTGTTTAATAATTAAGGTAACAGGAGAAATAATGTCCTTGCCAAAGACAAATGAGCCCCCTGTCATGCACACACATATTTGTAGGTTTCCATTGTATATGCTTGATTCAGATACTACACGCCTGAGATTTAGTACGGAAAAAAAAATCACATAATAAGCTTATTGGCATCCCCCAAAATGGAGACATTTACATTTTAAGAACATTCCCAGTTGTGGGTTTGTGACAAAGGTATAAAAAAGTAGTTATGGGCCATAGAATATACATTTTAAGACTCATACTTTAAGGTCTGTCATACTAACTTTAAAAGGAAATACATTAATAGTAACCTAACTGAATTTTTCAGAGATAGAGGACACACTTCCTGATTCAAGACAGGAAATGTGTACCACCTGAGGCATCTCTCACATGGAAGCATGTACTCCTCAAAAATATTACCCAGGTACTCTGTTGCTCCACACCTTCTCCTGTCCAAAATATTCATCTTGCCACTAATCCTCCTCACTTCTGAACTTCCTTATTACTGTTGAGGACACTACCGTCCTTCCAATTGTAAAGGTTTGCAACCTTGATGGCATCCTTGACTCTTCACTAGAATTCACCCCCAATTCATTGCCAAATCCACCTTTTTCTGGATAGTCTTTTCCATCTTTATAATATTTCTCCTATGTTCCTTCTCTTCACTTTCTTATCACCTCTCACCTACACTACTATTACAGCTTTCTAATCCGTTTTCCTGCCTCAAGTATCTCCCTAATAATAAGTACAATGCTGACCATGTCAAGGTTTTGTTCAATAAACCCTAGTAGCTCCTTATTCCTCCAAGATGAAATAGAAATATTCTGGCATTTAAAGTTTATCCCAGCCTGGCCCCTTCCTACCTTTCTAGTCTTCTTCTATTTGACTTCCTTTCCCATATTCTCTGATCCATCTATTCAGGGTGCCTTGCTGTTCCTTGTCTGTAACAGTGCCTCCATTTCTGTCTTCACAATTCCAGGCCCCATTGCCTAGGATGCTCTCTCTCCTTACCTCTGCCTCTTAAAATCACTGCCTTCCTTCAACACTCAACTCAAACATAAATTCTGCAAGAACAACTTGTCTGGTCCCTCCCACTACTACAGTTTTTTTTTTTCCCTAAGACTGCCTTCTATGTACTCTGAATGTACCAAAGTATGGCCTTATTTGTTTGCATGTTATGTTTCCCATTCAAATATAAATTCCTTGCAAATAGATAAAAGTGAAAACAGCCTAATTTTTAAAATTTAAAATTTTAATTTTAAAGAAACAGCCTAATTTTTTTTTAAAAATGTAGCAACCAAATATTCTTCCTATAAACTTCATACATAATATCCTATTAATACACATGTATCAATGGGAAGAGTATACATACATAGGTGGGAGGTGAGAGGACACATAGAGGGACATGTGTGGCCAACTCAGATACATAGAACACCCTATGCATTTGATACTACAAAGTCACAGATGGTGTTGGGTGATATGCTACTCCACCATGCTTATTCCCATGCTTATTCCCATATTGTCAGTTTCTGTTTTCTAATTCATGCTGTTATCCTCTTCTGTTTTGTGGGTAGGTTCATTTTATTCATATTCACAGTTATGATTATTAATATCTACCCTGTTCTTTTACACGTTTTCAGGGGAGTTTGCCCATATGATTGTAATAGTAATGAAATTTGAAGATCCCTTTGAATTACTAAGCTGACAGGTACTTAGCACCTAGTTTCAAATTAAGCCTCTGTTAAAGAAACAGAAGGTATGAACCCCTATTGCTGAGGTAACAGGAAGGGACTGAACACGGAACCCCTATTCCTGATGTAACAAGAAGAGGCTGAACAGAGAGGAGCAATATTGTATATAAGGAAAAACCCCAGCTGGGAAAGTCAGAATTTCTTGTGATGAGCACCTGAAGGCTGGGCTGCTGCTGCTGGACTGGAACTTCCATGGAGAAAGTGACTTTTATTTTGAGAACAGGAGAAAGTGATTTTGATTTTGAGAACTAAGCTGCTGAAGACTTCTGAGGGACAGCGGGAGCTGCTGAGGATTTCTGAGGGCCAGCTGCAGCTGTCAAAGACTGAGGGAGCATGACTGTGGTGTCAGTATTCTGTACAAATTTTGTGACTTTGTTAATGTATATAAATGTTCTTGTGGCTTTCTTAAGCCTTGTCTTCCCAGGAACAGAAGCTGCAAAGGATTTGAGAGGGACTAGACACTGTGAGCTTCAATGTGGAGCAGGAACTGCACAGAGGACCTGGACAAGGACGTGGGAGCTGTCTGCCTTTGAACCCAGGTGACAGTTTGGTAGATTCAGGTAGGAGCTACCTGCCTTGAGTCAAGATGAAAAGACCTCTCTGTGGATATTGAGTAGTGACTGATGAAATTGTCTGACTAGTGATTGAACCTGATGTGAGGTTTTACTTTGGGACTCACTTTGGGAAGAGTTGTGTGATTTGGCCAGATGAGACTCTGGGCAGCCATTGAGCCCTCTGGGTTTGAAAACCCAGATGTTAGTGCTTCCCTCTCTGGTAACTAACTAGGTATGGATGTAAGGGTCAGACAGTTGGAAGCCCTGTCTGCTGAATAGTGTTGTTTTCTGTTGTAAATTCTGTTTGTATTCTCTGAAGTCCAGGGTGCTAAATTTTTCCCCTGAACTAGGTAAATGATATATGTTTGATTGATTAAAGTGACGGATGAAGTTATAAAGTAATTGCACCCCATGGATGGGGGACTTTGACTATTGTACTTTGTGATTTAATTGAGGACTTTGTGACTGACTAAATGAATGTACTTTGTTTATGATTGGAAACTAATCTCCAATTGAGACTACTCAGGGGTGGAGTACTTTGACTTTTGTATTTTGTGTCCCTTAAGGAGACAAGCCTCCTTAAGGATGATTGAATGATTGAGTGACTAAATGATTGTACTTTGTTAAAAACTCTTGTGACCACTTTGCTGAAAAATATATGGCCATTTAAGCAATAAGTTGTTGAGCTGGGACACGTTGAATGTGTATTTTGATTTTCTGTGATAAGTTGTAACATTGTGAATGCTGTACCTTGATTTTCTGTGAATGTTTTGCTCTGATTTGTTATTGAATAGAGTGTTCACTATACTATGTAATCAGAACCTTGAAAGCTGTTCACAGCAACTGTCCTTTGGAAAGCCACATCATGCTTGGCTTTACAATGATGTTATTAGTAATTTCCTCTCTGTTTTAAATCTCTTCTAGATTTTCTACTTTCTTCCTTTCCTTTTATTCTCCCCTTCACATTCCTCCCTCTAACATTCAAATTTGTTTTACTTATGATTACCTTTACTTATCCTGTCCTCTTTTAGATTCCTCTCTACCTTTCTTCCTGCTTCTCATTCCATTTTGAGTCTAATTATTGTTATATAAAAACCTGAGTGTGTAATTATGATTGTTCAATCTTCTTTATTTTTAAAATGTATTTATTTATTTATTTTTAGTTTACAACATTAAATTCCACAATCCCTCGAGTTCCAAATTTTCTCCCCCTTTCTCTTATCCCCCCTGTTCAATCTTCTTTAACTAGTTCAAATGAAAATGAAGTTTATGGGATGCCTATTACTCCCACCCCTTCCTCTATGACTATATACTCTTAATCTTAGGTAGTACAGTTATGCTCAAAGGATTTCCTTCCCCTTTTTGCTCCTTTCTTCCGAAGGATAATCATCTGTCCTTTCCATTTTTGTCTAAGATTACTAAAGAAGAACAAGACTAGTCACAAACCCTTTGTCTTTTTTACTTTCGTCCATGAGATAAGGGTTCTGAGAATATACCCTTTTAATACCCCTATTAACATAAAAGTAATTCTCTTTCAATTAAACATGTATGTGTACCTTCCTATATTTCTCTTGATGCCTGAATTTCCATTTCAAAGTGTCTACTCATTATTGTTCTTTTCATTGGGAATATTTGGAAATACCTATTCCAATAAACCTATATCCCTTCCTAAACCTTCCCTCACTCCTCTATTTAAACTTAGTTTTGCTGGATGGGTTATCCTAGGTCTTAAGGCTTTAACCCTTGCCATGGGGAAACATATATTTTAAATTCTCCTGATTTATCTAGCAATAGCTAAGTCTTGTGTGATCATTACTGTTATTCTTGTGTTTTTTTTTACTCTTTCTTTTGAGCTCTTCATAATATTTTTCTTTGGCCTAGAAGTTCTGGATTTTAGCTATGGAATTCCTAGAATTTTCATTTTGATATTCTTCCTGGAGGTTTCTGGTGCATTCTATTTCTGGTTCTAAAAATTCTGAGACATCATCCAACTAACACCTCCAGGAATTGTGATAAAGCTTGATCCAGCTTTTGGGATAAAACTCCCCTTTCTGGTAGCAGAGTCATACTGTGGCAAAAGGCTCAAAAGTCAAGTAATTAAGTGGCAACATGAGCAAGCAAAGGAAAAAAGCAAACAGAGCATTCCAACATTAGACTCCTATTTGGGGGACAAAAAGGATCAAAGTATGGAACAAGAGGAAGACAGCAAAGTCAGAATTCCTGCACCAAAAGCTTCCAAGAAAAATATGAGCTGGTTATAGGCCATAGAAGAGCTTTAAAAGGATTTTGAAAAACAAATAAGAGAAGTGGAGGAAAAATTGGGAAGAGAAATGAGAACAATGCAAGAAAATTATGAAATTGGAGTCAACAACCTGACTGAAGAAAATAATACCTTAAGAAATAGACTAACTCAGATGGCAAAAGAGGCTCAAAAAGGCAATAAGGAGAAGAATGTCTTAAAAAGCCAAATTTGCCAAATGGAAAAAGAATCTCAAAAACTCACTAGAGAGAATCATTCCTACAGAATTAGATTGGAGCAAATGGTAGCTAGTGACTTTATGAGAAATTAAGATACTATTAAACAGATCCAAATAAATGAAAAAATAGAAGGCAATGTAAAATATCGCATTGGAAAAACCACTGACCTGGAAAATAGATCCAGGAGAGATAATTTAAAAATTATTGGACTACCTGAAAGCCATGATCAAAAAAAGAACCTAGAAATCATCCTTCAAGAAAGTCTCAAGGAAAATTGCCCTGATGTTTTAGAACCAGAGGGCAAAATAGAGGTTAAAAGAATCCACTGATCACCTCCTGAAAAAGATCCCAAAAGAAAACTCCTAGGAATATTATAGCCACGTTCCAGAATTCCCAGATCAAAGAGAAAATATTACAAGCAACCAGGAAGAAATAATTTCAATATTGTGGAAACACAATCAGGAAAACTCAGAATCTGGCAGCTTCCACACTGAGGGTTCAAAGGGCTTGGAATATGATATTAAAGATGTCAAAGGAGCTGGGATTAAAACCAAGAATCACCTACTGTAATGTAATGCCAAGTAAAGGCAAATTCCCAAGGTTCAAAATACCAGCATAGGTGCTCTCCATTCTATTCAGTGAAAAATTAAGAACAGAGAAGATCAAAATATGACATCATTCAAAATACAGCATTTACTAGGTGTGATTTAATAATCTCCAAGTACTACCTGATTTAATCAAGTTATACCCCAACCCCAGGACATTACATTCATTTAATCAATCACAAAGTCCCTCTTCTAAATACTACTCCACCCCTAGGCTGTACCTTCATTTAGTCCATCACAAAGCCCCTCTTCTCAAATGGAGATTAGTTGCCAATCATAAGTAAAGTACATTCATTTGTTCAATCATAGAACACAAAAAGGTCAAAAGTTCCCCACCCCTGGATCACAATTGAATCTACCCCAGAGTTACAACAAGTTTAAGCACAGCACTTAATACCCAAATGGAGGTCTTTTCTTCATCTTCACACTAGGCAAGTTCTCAGCAATCTTTGTTCCTGGGGAGACAAAGCTTAGCAAGGACAGGAGATACATTGCCAGTCCCTTCATGAATTTATCCTCTGTCTGCAGAACAGTCCTAGGACCCCTGAAAACAAAACCCTCTTCTAGGATTTATGTAAACATGCAACAAGAGAATCCTTCTTCAGGGCTTCTGAACCAACAGCAAGGTTCTAAGACTTCTGCAACAACAGCACTGTCCTTCACCAGTGGACAGTATTCACTCTCTGTCTGCAGAACAGTCTCAGTAGCTCTGAATCAACAGCAAGTTTCCAAGACTTCTGCAACAACAGGACTGTCTTTCACCAGTGGACAAATCTGGCAAAACAACATCAAAACAGACAGACAAAGTACCAGCATAACAGCCATGTCTCCTCAGTCCTTGGCAGCTCTGAGTGGCAGCTCTCAAAAGTCCTGGGCAATTCAAACTGGGCCTCAGCAATCCTCTCAGTCTCTCTCTCTGCTTCCAAGATGCTGCTTCCAAAAAGTTCTTCTGCCTCTCTTGTGTCTCTCCAAATCTACATCACCAGCTCCTCCCAGTTCAACCCTCTCTTTTCATGTCAACAAGTCCATCCCACGTTCTTTCTCTGGCTCTATTTCCAACTTCATAGACTTTTATATTTTCTACCTTTCATTCTTCCAGATGAATGAGATTTCTTTTTCTATCTCTCCCTGCTGGGTTTTGTTGATAATATATAGCAATTCTGATGATTTATGGAAGTTGATTTTCTATCCTGCTACTTTGATAAGTTGTTGTTTCAATTTGTTTTTTAGTTGAGTCTATAGCTTCTCTATACCATCATATTATCTGAAAAGAGTGATTGTTGTGTTTCCTCATCGCCTATTTTTATTCCTTCAATTTCTCTTTCTTCTTTTATTGCTATAGTTAGCATTTCTAATACAATATTAAATAATAGTGGTTATAATGGACATCCTTGCTTCACTCTTGATCTTATTGGAAAGACTTTAATGTTATCCCTTCTACACATAATGTTTGCTCTTGGTTTTAGATAGATACTTCTTATCATTTTAAGTAAAGTTCCATTAATTCCTATGCCTTCTGTTTTTTAATAGTAACAGGTATTCTATTTTCTTCTTTTTCTGCAATTATTGATATAATAATATATGAATTTTGTTATTATTACTTTTATGATCAATTATGCTGATAGTTTTCTCAACATTGAACCAGCTCTGCATTCCTGGTATAAATCCCATATGGTTATATCTGTGTGAGATATTGCCATAATCTTCTTCCTACTATTTTATTTAACATTTTAATCAATATTCACTAAGGAAATTAGTCTTTAGTTTTCTTTCTCTTCTTTTGCTCTCCCTAGTTTAGATATCAAAACCATACTTGTGGCATAAAAGGGATTTGGCAGGACTTCTTCTTTGCCTTTTTTCCCAAATAGTTTATATAGTATTGGGATTAATTATTCCTTAAATTCTTCTTTACCTATTTTCAAATTTAAATTCCTCTTTACCTCCTTCCTCCCCCACCAAATAGTTCATATAGTATTGGTATAAATTATTCCTGAAATTCTTGTTAGAATTAATCAGTAAATCCATCTGGTCCTGAGGATATTTTCTTAGGAGCTCAATTATGACTTGTTCAAATTCTTTTTCTAAGATAAGATTATCTAAATATTCGATTTCCTCCTCTATTTATCTAGACATTTGTAAATATTGATCCATTTCCCTTGAATCATCAGTTTTGCTGTCAAGTAACTGGACAAAAATCTTACCTAATAATGGCTTTAATTTCATCCTCATTGGTGGTATAGTCACCCTTTTCATTTTAGATACTAGTAATTTGGTTTTCTTTTTTTCTTTTTTCTTCTATCAAAGTAACCAATCATCTGCCGATGTTATTGATTTTTTTTTTCATAAAACTTTCCCCTAGTTTTATTTATTCGTTCAATGTTGTTGTTGTTGGTGGTGGTTGTTTTGTGTGTGTGTGTGTGTGTGTGTGTGTGTGTGTTTACTTTGAATTTTATTAAGTTCTCCTTTCAGACATTCCATTTGGGTATTTAATTGGGGATTTTTAAGTCATCTTTTTTAAAAGTTATTTTAGTTGTGTGCACAATTCTTTGATCTGCTATTTCTTTCTTTTCTTGATATGTTCATTCAGATATATAAAGTTTTCCCTAAGTACACCTTTGGCTACATCCCACAAATTTTGTAATGTCTTATTGGTATATTTCTCTCTAAAGAAATAATTGATTATTCCTAGGATTTGCTATTTCACCCACTAATCCTTTGGGATTCAATTATTTAATTTCTAATTAGCTTGTGATCTATGCTTCCATGACTCTTCATTAAATGTAGTGTTTCTTGGGGCAGCTAGGTGATGCAGTGAAGAGAGAACCGGCCCTGGAGTCAGGAGGACCTGGGTTTGGATCCGGCCTCAGATACTTAACACAAAAAATAGCCATGTGACCTTGGGCAAGTCATTTAACCCCAATTGCCTTCCAAAAAGCAAAAAAAAAAATAGTGTTTCTTGCTTTATAGTATGAAAAGGGTGTATTTAAGATTTTTGTTTTTCTTCATTTGGTTGTGAAGTTTTTATGTCATGGTCACTTTTTGTGAAGATTAAATGTACAGCTGAGAAAGAGATATATTTTATATTCCCATTCAGTTTTCTCCAGAGGTCTAGAATATCTATATCTAACTTTTCTAACATTCTATTCATCTCCTTGACTTCTTTTTTTATTTATTTTATGGTTATATTTATTTAGTTCTGAGAGGGGAAAGTTGGAGTATCCCACTTATATAGTTTTACTGTCTATTTTCTCCTATAATTCATTTAACTTTTCCTTTAATAATTTGGATGCTATGCCATTTGATATAGATATATAGCTATATACACTTAGCATTGATATTACTTCATTGTCTGTGGTTCCTTTCAGCTAGATGTGGTTTCCCTGCCTATCCTTTCTAATTACATCTATTTTACCTTTTGCTTTGTCTGAAACCATGATTCCTACCCTTGCCTTTTTTACTTCAGATAAAGTATAAGCAATTTTGCTCCAGTTCCTTATTTTACCTCTATGTATTTCTCTCTGTTTTAAATGTGATTCTTGTATGTTGTTGGATTCTGGTTTTTAACTCATTCTTCTATCCACTTTGATTGTATAGATGAGATCATCCCACTCACATTCACAGTTATGATTACTAACCCTGCATTTCCCTTTATCCCATTTTCTTCTTTTTATGCTTTTCCCTCTTTTAATCCTACAAAGTCTATTTTGCTTTTGACCACTGCCTTCTTTTGTCTACCCTCTCTTTTATCACCTCCTCTTTCCCTTATTTTCTCCTCCGATTTTCCTATATTTCTATTACCATGCCAGAGACAGAGGGAAGGAAGAAGGGAAGGAGAGAGAGAGAGAGAGAGAGAGAGAGAGAGAGAGAGAGAGAGAGAGTTTTATTTTCCCTTTTGGAACCAATTTAGATGTGAGTGAGGTTCAAACATTGCCTGTTCCCCTAACCCTGTTGTTATCTCTTCTACTATAAAAGCTTTTCATGGAATTCCTCTTTTATGTGAAATATTTTTCCCAATTCTTTTTCTCTCTTCCCCTTTCTTCCAGGGCATCACTCTTTCTCTCCTATCCAATTTTTTTAATATAATTCCTACATAATTGACTCACTTCCACACTCTCATTCAAAGTAGAATCCTTCTAACTGCCATAATAATGATAAAGTTTTTGGAAGATACATATATTCTCTTCTTATTTAGAAAGATACACAGTTTAACCTTATTGAGTCCCTTATGACTGCACTTTCATCTCTTGAGTCTTGTATTTGAAAGTCAAATTTTCCATTCAACTCTGGCCTTTTTATCAGGTATGCTTGAAACTGTTCAATTTCACTAAGTATACATTGTTCCCTCAAAGGATTATGTTCAGATTTTCTGGGTGGGTACCTCTTTTTCCATTTAGCCAATTCTGTTTTTAAAGTGTTATTTTCTTCAGGTTTTGCATTATTTTTATTTTATATTATATTATTTTTGTATTATTATTTTATATTGCAGCATATTTTGTATTATTTCAGTATCTTGTACCAAGCTGTTAATAGTTTTTTCATAATTTTCTTCCTTTACTTTCATTTCTTTGCCTAGTTTTTCCTCTACCACTCTTATTTGATTTTGAAAATCATTTTTAGCTCTTTCTAGGAATCCTTAATGGGTTAGTGTCTAATTTACACTTTTTCCCTTTTCAGGCATTGCTTGTTTTCTGTTTTGATTTCATTGTCTTCTTCTGACTTGGTGTCTTGATCTTCCTTGTCACCATAGTAGTGTTTTATGGTCATTGCTGTTTGCTCAGTTTCCCACCCTATTTCCTGATTTGGAACTTTATGTTAATGTTGGACTCTGTTCTCAGTAGGGAGTAGGAAGCTCTGTCTCAAGCTTCAGGCTTTTTTGCACTCCTGTTTGTTAGAGCTAGTTCTAGGGAGTTAGAAGTTTGCAGTGCTTCTAATGTGATGTGATTGTCACTGGTTTAGGAGTTACTGAAGCTGCTACTGCTTCTGTCTCCACCACCTCATCCCACCACTAGCATTTCATTCACACTGACTCTGAGCCAGCCTCCTCCCCCATGTGACCATGAAAGGTGATAAGGTCTTGAATTATGATAGAAGCTGTGTGAGTAAAGAGAAAGTAACTTATGCATGTGATATTAAACATTGAGATAGGAGCAACATGACTTAACAACTTAATATATTCAAGTAACTTCACAGACAGTTTTGTATACTTAAAGGATTATTGAGAAGATTTAACCACAGTGTGATGTGGAGAAAACCATTTCACCTCCAAGTTTCCTCACATCTATATATTGAGGGAATTGGGCAGATAATTCAAAAGATGCCTTATCCTAAAAATTTATATGATTAGACTCCTGTGGATACCATTGAAGTCAATCTTACTGCTTCAAAATTAGATCTGCCTTTTATTAGAGTAATTTACTAAGAAGTATTCCTAGATTAAAAAGGAAGAAATAAATATGACCACTCTTTCTCTACACAAATTCACCTTGATTTTAAGGTTTCTATTGGAAATTCTAATACAGATTACTCTTAATTATCCATATTAGTAGGTACTGGGTAGGAAAGCACAAAAAAGCAAAAAAAATCAATCCATGTAATCCATGGATATTGAAAGCTTACTTTAACCAATTGTCATTATTTCCTCTTGTACAAACCTCTTATTACAGCTGCTGTAAGCAAAAGCTAACTAATTAGATTGGGGCTTTATCTCCTATTTTTACTGTTGTCCACACTATGTAGTACATCTGATTATAAATTAGGCAGTTGAAAGTAAGAGGACAAAAGTACCAAATCTTCTCCACATTGGATAAACAGTCCCTAAATAATCAAGAGTTAGCTCTACTTCCATAGAAACATTACCTGATTACTATAAATTCAATTCCATATATATTTATTCAGCAGGATCTTAATTCTGGACTCTGAGAGGGATGTAAAGATAAATAAAACACATTTTTTAGCCCTCATGGAGCTCACAATGCAGTAGGAAAGATTGAGATATATATGTGTCTATTTTATAAAAGTAAACATAATAAATACAAATACCATACAAAGTCTGAGAAAAGAAAAAGTTTCTGCATGATCATAGTTTAATAGAATCTTACAAGTTTCAAAGGTCTTTAGGAGTTGGGTATTTCAGTCTATACACAATTAAATACTTCTTTCTAGGGCATTCCTAATAGAATTGCCTGACTATTCATACTTGTTTAAATATATCTAACCATGGAAAAAAAATTGGATCTGAAATTAGAAGACCTATATTCAAATCTAAGCTTAAACACATACAAGCTATGTTACCTTGGGTAAGTCAGTAAACTTCTTGGGACCCAATTTCCTTATCTGTAGAATGAGAATGTTAAAGAGATGACCACTGAGGTCTCTTAACTCTAAATGTCTGACTTGGAGTAATTTTGAGACACCCCTTTCCATTACTATATATCTCAAATTAAAAAGCTTACTCTCATGTTGAGTAGAAATCTGTTTTTCTTTCCTATAGTTTTAAACACTGTTGTCTGTACTTACTAATTTCTCTATTTCTTTGGAAGGCATGAAGTCCTTTTAGTCACCCAAGTTTTCTACCTCAGAAATTTTCAACTCTTTTCTGTTTCCTTTTCTTCATTTCCATGACCACTACCCTTAGCTCACCCAACCCATTGCCTAGCATAGCACAATTCATTAGAGTATTCATCCAGGAAATATGCAAGTATGTCTATGCTCACACCCTGAATATTGGACTAGCTTCCTAATTAGGCTTCCTGATTCCTCTGAACAATCCATCTTCTACACAGATGACAAATTGATATTCTCAAAGCAGAGATGGTACTGTGTCACTACTTTGCTCAAGAAACTCCAATGGCTCCCTCTTGCCTCCAGATACAATACAAATTCATCCATTTGATTTTGAAATTCCTTTTTTAATCTGGCTCCACCCTGCCTTTCCAGGTTTCTGACACCTTCTTCATTCTCTCTGGATCTCAGTCCAACTGGACCACTTACTTACCCGCCTTCTACCTTAGGATAGTATGTCTCCCATTATTGCTCTTATGTTTTTAACATCTCTGCCTTGATGTATCTCCAGCTTCCTTAAAGTTCAGCTCATATACAACCTCCTCCAAGAAATATCCCTCTCCCTAAAAATTACTGTGTATATGATTGTATTTAATATTCTGTGTATATGTTTTTCCTCCCCAGCCCTAACCCCTTACAAAATGTAAGCTCCTTGAGGGCAGGGACTGCTTTGCTATTGTCTTTGTATCTCCAGCACTCATAGCAATGCTTGCCACATGATAGGTGCTTGATAAAGTCATGTAAAATTAAATTGAGTATGTCTAAATCTGTATCAATTGTACTAAGGACTAATACATGTAGAAAGTACTTCTAATGGCATCTCCCCACTTGAAGATGGAGGAGTATGCTTCTGGGACAGTTGTAATAACTGTAATAAATAAGTTGTAATAACTTATAATGAAAATGCATTATAATATGCATAGATATTCCACAAGTAGTTCCTATAGCTAATTATTTGGTGAAAAGGAGACTTTTCTGGTACACACACATATGAAACACTGAAAATATCATTGGCCTTATCTCTTATTTCTATTCCTCCTCTTCCCTATCCATTCCTCTCCACTTTTTTAACTGAAGGACTCAGAGATTGAGAAAGTGGGAAACTTCAGAATTTTAGAGTCATTCTAGGGGCAGAACCAAGATGACAGAGGAAAAGCTGGGATTTCCTTGAGATCTCCTCCAAACCCATCCAAATTTCTGTAAAAAATGACTCTAAACAAATTCAAGAGCTACAGAACCCACAAAATGACAGAGTGAAACCCATCTTCAGCCTGAGACAGCTTGGAAGGAAGATAGGAAGTGTCTATCACACCAGACTGGGAATAGAACACAGTCCAGCATGGCCCATGCCAGCACAGACCACACCAGAGCAGGCCTCAGGGGACTGAATCACTGGCAGCTGTGATGGTTTCCAGACTTTTCAACCCACAAAGGCCAAAGACAAAGTAAAAGGTCGGTGGGGAAATGCTGTTAGACCTGGGGGAGAGAAGAGCATGGTCTGGCCCCAGCCCCAGGGTGGCAGAGGTGGCGGCAGTAGTAGCAGCACTGCTTAAAAGAGCTCCAGGCCCACAGATGGTTGGTGGATCAAGTGGTTGTTCAGAGGGCAATTGCAGGGATCTCTTTTCTGGGACCAAGGCAGGATTCTCTTGCTTTTCCCTGCTTGGATCTGGGTCACAGTCTTGGGTGGTGGTCCTGGGGTGGCTGTGGAGAGGGAGTCCTCACAGTTCCAAGGCAGAAAAGAGTGCTTGTGGTCACTCACAGACCAGAGCACAGGTCAGGAGAGGAGTAAACACCTCTCCTTTAATGACACCATTTTAGAAGAACTGAAATTTTACAGGTGCCTAGAAGTAGCTCTGACTAGCTGCACAAAACTCCTGAAAACTGGGACAGAGCACTCTGCACTGTGAAAGCAGAGTCTTTGAGCAAAGAGCTCAAAAGTCAAGTAATTATTGGGAATATGAGCAAACAGAATACAAAAATCAGACTATATAATCTTACTTTGGTGACAAAGAAGATTGAAATATACAACCAGAAGACAACAACAAAGTCAAAGCTCCTACACCCACAGCCTCCAAGAAAAACATGACTGGTCTCAGGCCATGGAGGAGCTCAAAAAGGATTTTGAAAATCAAGTAAAAGAAGTAGAAGAAAAACTGAAATGAGAGTGATGCAAGAAAATCATGAAAAACTTGCTAAAAGAGATAAAAAAAATATTGAAGAAAATAACACCTTAAAAATAGACTAACAAGGGGCATAGCCAAGATGGCAGAGTAAAAGCAGGAAGTTGCTTCAGCTCCCACACCAACCACCTCCAATACCTGTAAAATGTCATTCTAAACAAATGTTAGAGCTACAGAACCCACAAAGTAACAGAGAGAAACAAATCTCCCACTGTAGCCTGACAGGATGACAGGAAGGGCTTATCACACCAGACTGGAAGCTGAGTACAGTCCCATGTGAGCCGCATGGGCCCAGACCCAGGATAGCCCCAGCCAGTGGCCCATTCCAGCCAGAGCAGACTTCAGGAGAGTGAATCACCAGCAGCTGTGGCAGTTTCCAGACTTTTCAACCCATAAACACCAAAGAGAAAGTAAAAGATCAGTTGGAATTGGGTGACAGAAGAGCACACTCCAACAACTGCCCCCAGGGCGAGAGATGGCAGAGGTGTGATGGCTTCAGCTGCTGCCTTGTAATGACCTTGGGAGCTTCTGGCCTACAAATCATAGAGGGACCAATCAACCATTCAGAGGATAATTGCTCTTGCTTTGACCTGCTTGGATCTGGGTCACTGTCTTGAGTAGTGGCCCTGGGGTGTGTGGCCAGTGTACCAAAGCTTGCTGGCTATAGATAGGGCTCCCTCTTCATAGCTTGGACAACATTTGTGAAAACCCTAGCAATTTGGGACACACCTCTCTCCACTCTGGAAATAGAGTTCTACCATGGCAAACAGCTCAAAAGTCAAGTAATTGGCTAGCTAGATGAGCAAGGAGCAGAAGCACTATCAGCCCATAGAATCCTTTTTTGGGGACAAAAAAGATCAAAATATGGAAGCATAAGAAGTCAACAGTCAAAACTGCTGCATCAAAAGCTTCCAAGAAAAATATGAGCTGATTACAGGCCATGGAGGACCTCAAGAAGGATTTTGAAAATCAAGCAAGAGAAGTGGAGGAAAAACTGGGAAGAGAAATGAGAATGATGCAATAAAATCTTGAAAAGTGAGTCAACAGCCTGCTAAAGGAGACCCCCCAAAAAATGCTGAAGAAAATAACACCTCAAAAAATAGACTAACTCAAATGGCAAAAGAGGTCCAAAAAGCCAATGAGGAGAAGAACGCCTTAAAAAGGCAAAAGGCAAATTTGCCAAATGAAAAGGAATTTCAAAAATTCACGGAAGAGACTAATTCCTTCAAAATTAGACTGTAGCAAATGGAAGTTAATGACTTTATAAGAAATCAAGATACTATAAAACAGATCCAAACAAATGAACAAAATAGAAGGCAATGTGAAATATGTCACTGGAAAAACTACTTACCTGGAAAATAGATCCAGGAGAGATAATTTAAAAATTGTTGGACTACCTGAAAGCCATGAGCAAAAAAAAAAACTGCCTAGAAATCATCCTTCAAGAAATTCTCAAGGAAAATTGCCCTGATATTCTAGAACCAGATGGTAAAATAGAAATTGAAAGAATTTACCTATCACCTCTTGAAAAAGATCCCCAAAAGAAAACTCCTAGGAATATTATAGCCAAATTTTAGACTTCCCAGGTCAAAGAGGAAATATTACAAGCTGTCAGGAAGAAACAATTTGAGTATTGTGGAAACACAATCAGGATAACACAAGATCTAGCAGCTTCTACATTAAGGGATCAAAGGGCTTGTAATATGATATTCTGGAGGTCAAAGGAGCTAGGATTAAAATCAAGAATCACCTACCCAGCACAACTGAGTATAATGTTTCAAGGGAAAATGTGGTCATTCAATGAAATAGAGGACTTTCAAGCATTCTTGATGAAAAAACCAGAGCTGAACAGAAAATTTGACTTTCAAATACAAGACACAAGAGAAGCATGAGAAGGTAAACAGGGGGGAAAATCATAAGGAACTTATTAAAGTTGAACTTACATTCTTACATGGAAAAAATGATAATTATAATCCATGAGAATTTTCTCAGTATGAGGATAGTTGAAGGGAATATATATGTACATATACATACATATACATGTATGTATAAATATATATGTGAGTGTGTATATATGTATGTACATGTATACATAGACAGAGGGCACAGGACGAGTTGAATATGAAGGGATGATACCTACAAAATAAAATTAAGGGGTGAAAGAAGAACTTATTGGGAGAAGGAGAAAGGGAGAGATAGAATAGGGTAAATTATCTTATATAAAAGAGGCAAGAGAAAACTCTTACAATGGAGGGGAAGAGTAGGAATGTGAAAGGGAATGGATCAACCTACTCTCATTGTATTTGGCTTAAGGAGGGACTAACTCAGTTGGGTATCTTACCCTATAGGAAAGTAGGGGGAAAGGAGATACGAGGGGGGATGATAGAAAGGAGGGCTGATTGGGGGAGAGGGTAGTTAGAAGCACACACTTTTGAAAAGGGACAGGGTCAGAGTAGAAAATAGAATAAAAAAATGGGGTGCAGGATAGGATGGAGGGAAATATAGTTAGTCTTTCACAATATGACTATTATGGAAAAGTTTTGCATAATTACACATGTATATGAATTGCTTGCCTTCTCAATGGGGGTGGGTATGGAGGGATGAAGGGAGAGAATATGGAACTCAAAATTTTAAAAAACAAATGTCAAAATAATTGTTTTTGCATATAACTGGGTAATAACATACACAGGCAATGGGGTATAGATATCTATCTTGACCTACAAGAAAGCAAGGGGAAAGTGGGTAAGAGGGAGGGGGTGATAGAAAGGAGGGCAGACTGGGATAAGGGATAATCAGAATGCATGCCATCTTGGGTGGGAGGTAGGGGAAAGATGGGGAGAAAATTTGGAACTCAAAATCTTATGGAAATTATTGTTGAAAACTAAAAATAAATAAATAAATTCTGATTAGAAAAAAAAATCATTAGTAGTTGGCTAATGGGAGGGCATTATTCCTTGTTGGGAGAGTAGATTCTAGAGCGACTGTTGAGTAGGCCTAGCTATGAAAAATTAAATAATTCCTAATAAATTGAGCAATTTCTGCCATACAGTGAATTCTCCAATTAAGATGTAAGTCCTAGTGAACAGGAAATATATCTAAAAAAAAAAGAGAAGAGAGACTGAGAATACTAGCTAGCCAGGAGTTACTCTGCTCTGTGTTATAAAGAGCTTCGTGCTGGAAACTGAAGAATATTCTACTGGAAATTGAAGCTCTATTCTAGCCAAGGCTCTGAAAAGAACAGGCAGACCATTTCTTAGGGAAAAAAGCCAAGGACATTTGTGGGGTTTTTTAAATTTTTTTATTTGTGTTTTTTACCTCATAATATTTCCTATTGAATAGCTGAGTAGGTTAAGGGCCTCTATAAAACAGCTGCATTGGAAAAACAAACAAACAAAAAACTTAGACTTTAACCTGAAAGATCATGGCAGAGTTCACTGTTCCTATGAGGAAGAAATGGCACCCCAATTAAGGACTCTAAACCCAGAAGGTGGAAGCAGAGATAGAATTACGTGTTACATGAAGATGACCACAATCAGCCATGGAATGAACAAAATATGGCTGAGCTCCTTGAGATTAGCAGGGAGCAAAGCCCAGCAGAAAACATACATCCAGAGGAGACTTCTCACATGAGACAAATGAGGAACATGTCCCATAGTAGGTTATTGGGGAATTTCTCAACCTAGGAATTCTAAGATCTTATAGAAGAATAATTCTTCCCATCTATATCCCTTTGACTAGGGAGCAATGCATCATGAGGTAAGAGAAAACATTTAATTAGCATCAGTTGATGGGTCATTGTCAGTTAGCTAGCAATTCCAGAACGGAGAGAGATACATGCATGTATAGTTTTACAAAGTTTTAGGCTTTGTAAAAAGGCAAAAGGAGCCCACCAAGTGAGGCTGCTTAGCCACTTTTTTTGAAAGGCTGAGTAAAAAGAACAGGATGTCAGGTGGTTTGAGGCAAGGGAAATGTCTTAACATTGGGCTAAACTTGGTGTCTCCCCAAAACCAGGTCTCTTTTCGAAAAATTTTTCTCTATAGTTTATCTCATCAGATCATTTTGGTAGGGCAGGAGGTCTCTAGTTATTTCCGTCAAAATGTCTGGATGGGTCCTGAGGTGTGGCAGAATCAGACTGAGTCTGTCATTATTTATTTTTCAGATTTTATTTGTTTGACCTCTGAGGTTACTTTTGAATGTTAGAAAGGAAAGAGAAGATGGTTGCCCTAAATTCTCAGTACATGTGGGTTTTGAATATTTCCTCTACAGGGTATACAGCATGCTGACAACTCCAAAGATATTTTGTGGTATAAGTTAGCTTCCCACGTGTGCCCAGGCCATATATCTTCCACATGTATCTACTCTTCCCACTAATGTTGTGTGTATTATTGGAAAAATGTATTTAAGGGGATATAATTTGTCTTTACTTTTGGTACTGTACTATTTCATTAGATTTTCTTACTCCAAACTACTTGTCCCATCTCACTGACCTGCAAAGAAAAAAAAGGTTGAAAGTTCATGAGCTACAGCTTTAAGTGAATGAGGACCCATAGAGGAAGCTCAGACTTGTGGTTCCTTGTCTTGGGTCTCACACTGTGAGTTGAGGGAATGTCCTCTAGGCACTACAGTTCAATTCAACATCCCCATTTCCCATTCCTCTCTTCTGATCTTCGTATTGCATAGTTTCTAGATTTATAACCATCCTAATGCTAAATTCATTTTGGTTAGTATTAAAATGTGGTTCTGAAGGTGAACCCAATGTATAAGATAATTTCTAACAAATACAAAGTTCAGGTAAACTTCCTTGATCAGGACAGTATTCTATCACTGTAATCTAAATTGGTATTAGAATTATTTTTAAGCCACATCACACTATTTGCTAAGACTTCTACTTTACAATTTTTTTCCTTTTTAAATGTTTTATCAGTGCTCTTTTGTCCTTTATGCTGCTATTTCCCAATAAACCTCTCCCCTACCTAATAGAAACCTTCCTTATTAGAAATAAAGATAAGTAAACAAAACAAGTCAACACATTGGCTGTGTGCAAACCTACACCTCTCTCAGTAACTAAAGTCAGTTCATCATCTCTCTGCAAAGAAGCATGAAGCATGTTCTGCTTTCAGACCTCTAAAGTCATAATTGGTCTCAGTTCTGATTGTACTTCGAAACTTCAAAGACTTTATAGATCACCAGTGTTACTGAGGCAGATTACAACTTCTCTATAACTTAGTAAATGGTCTTTTATAAATTTTCATGTCCAAAAAATTAATTATGGTCCATCACCAGGCTTATAGATAAACTTTTCCAGATTGACTGTACTTACTAAAGATTATACCCTAGTTGGAAATGTCTTTGAGAATCTAAGGTCATCTCCACAACATGATGAGGCACCATAGTAACACTTTGGGGAGGACTGAACTAAACTAAACTGCAATTCTAAATTTTTCACATGAATTGCTTTCCATAAACTCAGTTTCTTCTACCAGATTCCAGAAATATCTTGCTAGTAATCTCATTAATTTTGTTGTATTAAATATATATTTTTAAGTTTTATTAATCCCTTTTGTTTTTACAGTCATTTCTAAACATACCTCACCAATCTCATTAGCTTGCTCATACCTAACCATAAGCCTTTCCTTGATGAAGAAAAGAAATGGTAAGCAAAAGCAACTGATATGCTGACCAAATTTGAAAACATGGGCAGCAGTCCAAAGTCTTTCACCTCTGCAATGAAAGGAGGATGTGTTTTGCTATACTTCTTCACTGGGACCAAAATTAGTGATAATGATTGAGATTCATTATATCACTATTTTTATTTACCTGCTTGTAGTCTACATATGACTTTCTTTGTTATGTCTAATCTACATTGCATTTATTCATACAAATGTTTTTTTTTAATTCCTCCTATCTGTCATTTCTTACAGCCCATTATATTCATATATGACAAGCTGTTTAGCTCTTTCTCAATCAATGAGCACTAAATTTATTCCTAGTTCTTTGCTAGCTCAGAAAGTATTACTGTGAGATTTTGAGGGGCTAGGGACCTTTCTCTTTTATTTTTACTTTCTTGGAGTATCTATCTCATAGTTGGATTTCTGGGTCAGAGGATATGGACAGTTTAGTCATTTTGTTTGTATAATTCCAAGCAGTTTAACAGAAGGTTTAAACCAATTCATACCTCCAATGATTGTACCATCTTCCTGTAGCCCTTCCAATATGAACTATTTCTATGTATCATCTTATCTCCCAGTTTGTAAGTTGTTATATGAAAGCTGAATGGTTCTAATTGATGCTAACTTAGTATCTATTTGGAACAGTCTTTCATATTGTTGTTAATAGCCTATAATTTTTTTTTGAAAACTACTTGTTTATAACATTTGACTACATAATACATATGAATACATAATAACAATGTATTTGTGTTATTTTTGTTTATATCTTGGCTAGCAGATCACTATCAAAGATATTTGATGCAAATTCTCCACCCCTGAAAGTTTCCCTTCTTATACTACCTGTATGATTTTGTTCATTCAAAAGCTTTTGAATTTAGTACACTCAAAATTATTTATTTTATCTCTTATAATCTTTGATATTTTATAATAATTTTATCTTTTATAATATTTTATCTTTTATAATAAACTATCCATCGTGTGATTAAGAATTTCCCCCTCAGCTATAGTTATGATAGTTATCTCTTTCCAATCCTCCCCTTCCCTGTCCAATTTTTTTTTCCTGTTATGGTATTTTATATTTAGGTGGAGTATATTCTTGGAACTTTTGTGGTATATACTATAGAATGCTGCTGTAAAACCATTTTTTTTTCAAAACCGCGTTCTCTTTTTTTCCAGGATTTTTGTCAAATAAGAAGTCCTTCCTTCTTGAGTCAGTGAATGAAAAAGGATTTATTAAGTGCTTCCTATGTTCAAAACACTATACTATATGTTGGGAATACAAAGAAAAGTAAACTATTCCCTGCTCTCAAGAAATCCGCATTCTAACAGGGGAGACAGTGGAAACTTTTTTGAAGTGGTTTATGTTTTGGGGCTTAGCACACATTGGGCTTCTAAGTTTAATTGTTTCTGATTTTTATGTATCTGGTTTGATTCTATGTATCTATTTAACAGAGTTTCATAAATTAATCCCATGCTAGTTTACTTGATAGAACACAATTTAGTAAATTAATTTCTGTAGTATAGTCATTTTATGATATTGGTACAACCCAAGCATGAGCAATAAACATTCCTCAATTATTTGTCTTGATTTCTTTAGACTGGCAGTTGTATTTAGGTTGACTCCTAGATTTTTTTTGTTGACTCCTAGATTCTTTTTTTGTAATTTAGAGTTATTTTGAATTTAATTTCTCTTGCTATCATGTCCTCCTAAATTTTGTTTGGCTACTGCTATGTAGAAATGATGGCGTTTTGTGGATTTATGTTGTAACTTATGGCTTCACTGAACCTAGTAATTGTCTTTGTTTATTCTCTGGACTTCCTAAAAAAATCATCACACAAATTGAAAATAGTGATAGTTTTGTCTTTCCTTAATTTCTGTTTTTGCCTAAAAAAAATTCTTATTACTATCAATTGCCTTTCTAGATCTATGTTAAATAGCATATTCTACTTCTAATTTCTGTTAAAGAAGGTATTAGGAGAAGAGAAAGGAAAAAGACAAAGACTTGAGCTGAATAAGAAGGAAACCATTATAAAGATATTTTAAGAAAACAGGATTTGTCATGGGAAAGGGAATAAGCATTTGTATAGTATCTACTATGTTCCAGGTAATATGCTAAACACTTTTTGCAAATATTACCATTTTTGGTCCTCACAATAACCCTAGGAAGTAGGTGCCATCATTATCTCCATTTTATACTTGAGGAAATTGAGACAAATGGAAATTAAGTGACTTGCCCAGGGTCATAGAGCCAATAAATGTATGAAGCTGGATTTAAACTTGGATTTTCCCTGCTGTTAGCCCAGTGCTCTCTCCATTGTCCCACCAACTACCTCTGCGAAAGCCTGTGATTGAATATAGGAATGAAAATGTTGAGAGAATTTAAAAATAAGCTGGAAGAGTATAACTTGAACTGAAATAGAAGTACTCACTATGGAGAAGCATTCAATCTGAATGAGAGACAAGGGCAGAGAAGAGGAGAAGGTAACTAGCAATGCTTCCTTCATTGCTGACCATTTAAAGAGAGGTATGTAGAAGAGAAAAAAAAACAATTTGAGAAGTGAACAGATAGCTAGCTAAAAAGATGCCTGACAATGGGATTTGGATTTCTGAACCATGGTTTAAAATTCAGAAATTAAAAATTCTTGGACAGAAGTGAAAAGTATTTAACAAAGATTGCCAAGAATATTTTTACCTGGTGTCTTACACATCAAATCAAAAAGCTTTAAACAAAAAAAAAAATGAGGGAATGGAAAAATGCCACTCTATATGTGTGTATATATTTCCAAACTGTTTTCCCATTTTCCAGCATTTTTATCAAATAAGAAGACCTTCCTGAATTAATGAATAAGCATTTATTAAGGGATTACTATGTCCAATGTATTGTGCTATGTACTGGTTATACAAATAGAAAAGTAAGACAGTCACTGCTCTCGAGGAGCCCACATTCTAATGGGGGAGACAATGTACCCAAAAGGTTTCCTGAAATATATGTGCATGTTTGTATATACATATATACATATAAATATATGTGTATATATGTGTGTACATATGTATTTATGTGTTTATGAGAGGAAAAGTTAGACAATATACATTAAGCACCTACCATGTGCCTGTACTGTGCTAAACACTATAGAAGAAGAGAGAAAGAGTAAGAGAAAGAAAAGAGAGAGAGAATATATATATATATAATATATAGAGAGAGAATATATAATATATATACATATATGTATGTGTGTGCTGCATACGCATGTGTGTATGTGTATGATAAGAAGGAAATAGTTCAAAAACAGAAGGCACTATTATTTAGGGGGACCGGTAAAAGCTTCCTGTAGAAGGTGGGACTTTATCTTGGATTTGAAGGAAGCCAAGGAAGCTAGGAGGTAGAGATGAAAAGGTAGAGCATGCCAGACTGTATTGCCAAGTCAATATTCACAGCACTAATGGCAACTATGAATATGCCAGCATAATTCTGAATCACAAAATATAATAGACTCTCCATATAGAATACAGAAGCAAAACATTTATCCAGATACCAGAAAGTCAAATCCCAATACAGAAAACTGAATCCATCATAACAACAAAGAAGCTAATACATATTATCACCACAGGAAGCAACACCATCCCAAAGTCTTCCCACAGACAAATACACTTAATACTAGCTATCTGCTTGCCTTCATCCTCTCTCCTCCTTCTAACTGTCCTGACTCCCAGCTTCCTCTCAGCACTACTTCACCTTTCCTGCTCCACCCATTCAGCAAACTCCTCCCACCACAGACTCCATGTGATTACATTTGGCCTATTCAGAAGCAGGGAAGATGTTCAAATTCTCTTAGGCCTATTAAGGGGCAGTCTACCATTACCATTACACAGGCATAGGGGAACAGTCAGGGGCAATACTCAGAGAACTGCCCTAAGACTTTTGGGACATACTGTGTTTATTTGATAAGCTACATATGATGGAGAATAGCTAAATTTAAAAAGGAGATATAATAGTTGCAACAAGACACCCCTAAATTCACAGGAAACAAAAATCTAAGAAGAGAGCCAATAGTAAAACTCATGGTATCAACTGTCTCCACACATATACACAAACTTAAACAAGAAAAATGAACTTGAATTCTTAACTCAAGGATACATATTTGCCTCCGTAGGTATCACTGAGATTGATGGAATGAAACCCATGACTATAGTATGAGTTTGAATAAAAACACTTTATTCAAAAGAAGCACAGTAAATAAAAGAAGTCTGAGGGAACATTGTATATTTAGAAAAACATGCTCATATAAAATAATTAAGGATCCAAATAGAATAAACGTAATTGAATGTTTAAATTTGTTTGCATGTTGTCTCCCCCACAAGATTTTAAGCTCTTTGAGGGTTAAGAACTATCTTTTGACTCTTTTCGTATCTTCAGTACTTAGTATAGTGCCTGGCTCACAGTAGATTTTTAATTGTTGTTGTTGTTATTGTTTGTCCTTCATTCTCAAAGAGGACCAATAACTTCAGGAAGGTGATGTCTTCATTTGCAAATGAATTGTATCTAAGCAAGGCAAAGAGATTCTTAATAAATATTTATTGATTGTTTGACTGATTGAATATGTTTGGAGTGCAAAGGAGAGAAAACAAAATTCATCTTTTTTTAATCAAATTAGCTAAAGGTTTATCTATTTCATTGTTTTTTTTTTCATAAAATCAGCTTTTGGTTTTATTCATAAGTTCAATAGTTTTGTTACTTTCTTGTTTATTCATTTCTCCTTTGTGATTCAGAATTTCTAATTTGGTGTTTGAGGATTTTCAATTTTATTTTTCTAGTAATATTAATTGCATACCCAATTCTGATCTGCTCTTTATTTTATTCATGTAAGCATTTAGAGATAAAATTTACCTTAAGTACTCCTTTGGTTGCATCCCTTAAATTTTACTATGTTGTTTTATTTTCATTCTCTTTGATGAAATTATTAATTGTTTTATGATTTTTTGACCTACTCATTCTTTAGGATTAGAGTATCTAGTTTCCATTTAATTTTTTTTATCTATCTTTCTATGGCCCTTTGTTACATGTAATTTTTATTGCATCATGATCTCAAAAAGAAGTATTTAATAATTCTGCCTTTATGGATTGGATTGTGAGGTTTTTATGCCACAGTTTATGGTCAATTTTTGTGTAAGTGCATATATTACTGAGGAAAAAGGTATATTTCTTTCTGTCCCCATTCAATTTTCTTCAGAGATCTACCATATCTAACTTTTCTAAAATTCTATTCACCTCCTTAACTTCTGTCTCTATGGTTATATTTATCAAGTTCTGAGAGGGGAGCTTAAGGTCTCCTACTAGTATAGTTTTACTATTTCTTCCTTAAACTAACTTAACTTCTCTAAGAATCTGAGTACTATACTATTTATTGCATATATATTTATCTTTGATACTACTTAATTGTCTATCATACTTTTTAGCAAAATGTGGTTTTCTTTTTGTCTCTTTTTGTTATATTTATTTTTGCTTTGTCTGCAATAGGATTTCTGCTGCTGTTGTTACTTCAGTTGAAGTACAATATATTCTGCTCCTGCCCTTTACCTTTACTTTTTGTGTGTCTGCTTCAAATGTGTTTCTTGTAAACAGTATATTTTAAGATTGTGGTTTTTAATCCTCTCTGCTATCCACTTCCATTTTGTGGGAGAGTTCTTCCCATTCATATTCATGGTTATGATTACTATGTATTTCCCTCCCTCCATCCTCTTTTCACCTGTTTATACTTCTCTCTCTCTCTCTCTCTCTCTCTCTCTCTCTCTCTCTCTCTCTCTCTCTCTCTCTCTCTCTCTCTCTTCTCCCTGTCTCTCTCTCCTTCCACTCTCTCCCTCCTCACCAGTGTTTTGCTTTTGACCACTGACTCCCTCAATTTTCCCTTATGTCAGTTCCCCCTTTTCTTTTATTTTCACCTTGCCTTCCTACTTCCCTATAGGGTAAGATGGATTTCTTTGCCCAGTTGAATGTATATGTTATTCCCTTTTTGAACCAAATCCAGTAAGAGTAAGATTCAAACAATGCTCACCCACTCCCTTCTTTCCCTCTACTGTGATAGATCTTTCATGCTTCTTCCTGTGACATAATTTGCCCCGTTCTTCCTCTTCCTTTTCTCTTCTCCCAGTCCAATTTTTTCATTCTTCAATTAGTTTTTTATCATCACGTCAGTTAAGTTATACCCACACCTTCTGTCTAAGTATACTCCTTTAACTACCCCAATAGAAATGCAGTTCTCAAGAGTTACAAGTATTATCTTCCCATGGAGGGATGTAAACAGTTTCACCTTATTGAATAACATTCTTATTCTTTTCTGTTTACCTTTTTATGTTTCTCTCGAGTCTTGCATTTGAAGATAAAATTTTACATTTACTTCTAGTCTTTTCATCAGAAAATTTTGAAAGTACTCTATTTCATTGAGCATCCATCTTTTCCCCTGAAAGGTTAAACTCAATTTTGCTGGGTAGTTGACTCTTGTTTATAATCCAAGCTCCTTTGCCTTCCAGAATATCATATTCGTACCCCCCTATCCTTGAATGTTGAAGCTGCTAAGTCCTATGTAATCCTGACTGTGGCTCCTTAATATGTGAATTATTTCTTTCTGCATGTGTACGATATATTCTCCTTAACCAGATAGTGTTAGGCTTTGGCTACAATGTTCCATGGAGTTTTCATTTTGGGATCTTTTTAAGGAGGTGATCAGAGGATTCTTTCAATGATCATTTTACCCTTTGTTTCTAGGATATCAGGGCAATTTTCCTTGATAGTTTATTGAAAGATGTTGTCTAGGATCTTTTTCTGATCATGGCCTTCTTGTAGTTCAATAATTCTTAAACCATCTCTCCTGGGTATATTTTCTAGGTCACTTATTTTTCCAATGAAGTATTTTACATTTTATTCTAGTTTTTTTTTTCATTCTTTTGACCTTGTTGGACCAATTCTTTATGTCTCATATAGTCATTAGCTTTCACTCACCCAATCCTAATATTTAAGGAATTATTTTCTTCAGTCAGCTTTTGTACTTCCTTTTCCATTTGGTCAATTCTACCTTTAAAGGAGTTGTTTTCTTCAGTATTTTTTTTCCATTTGGCCAATTCTAATTTTTAAGGAGTTGCTTTTTGTGTGTGTGTGTGTGCTTTTTGGAGAGGGGGAGGCAGTACAATTGGGGTTAAGTGACTTGCCCAAGGTCACACGACCAGTAAGTGTTGTATCTGAGGCTGTATTTGAACTCAGGTCCTCTTGACTCCAGGGCCAGTGCTCTATTCACTGTGCCACCCAGCCTCCCCTGGAGTTGTTTTCTTCAGATCATTGTGCTTCCTTTTCCAAGCTGTTGACTATTTTTTTTCATAATTTTCTTGTATAACTTTCATTTTTCCCCCATTTTTTCTTCTACATCTCTTACTTGATTTTTAAAATTCTTTTTGAGCTCTTCCAAGAGGATTTTTGGGCTTGAGACCAATTTATATCCTTCTTTGAGGCTTCACAGGTAGGCATTTTGACATTGTTTTCCTTTTCTGAGTTTGTTTCGATCTTCCCTATTGTCATACTAATTTTCTATGGTAAAGATTCTTTTTTTGTTTTTACCTTATTTTTTAAAGTTGCTCTCTGCTCCTGTGGTATAGAGAGCACTGCCCCAAACTTCTTGCACTGCAAGCCAGTGGTGTGGTTATTGGCTTTCTGTTTCAGGTCCTCCGGGGCTGGTGGCTTACCCACTGTGTTGGGGTGGCTCATCCTAGTCCTGCCTTGTTGTGCCCTGGGTGCTGGGGTTAGCAGTTTGTCTGCAGCACTGGGGCTGGAGGCCTCACATCTGGCCTGCTGTGCCCCTGGGCTACTAAGAAGCCATGGGGCCCTAGCTGCTTATCTATGCTGTGGCTAAGAGCCCCCTGCTGGCTTGCCTGGGCAACAACTGTGCTGGGCTGTGCTCCTCTTTTATCCAACTCCTTCTAAGTTATCTTGGGATAGAAACTTGTTTCACTCCATCTTTTGTGGATTGTGTCACTCCAGAATTCTTTTAGAGGCTTGATTTCATCTTGTTTCTGAGGGAAACTGGAGACCTCAGGTTACTTCTTAGCTTCTCTTCACCATCTTGGCTTCCCCCCCACCAAACCTGCCCCAAACCTGCCCTACCCCTGCCACCCCGGTAATCCATTATTAACAGAGATAGACTCAGAGATATAGAGCAAAATGTTCAAGCCTGACACTTTTCTACCAGTTTTGGGTGGTTCAGAAGGCAGATATATCTTTCAGTAGAAGAGGTTTTATTTATACATGCAATAAATTCACCATATACAAGGACCAAGGGGGAAAAGCTGCTGCATTAATTATGGGACAGTGTCAGCTCTGGAATGCCACACAACCATTATAAAATCTCTATGTTATTGTATTTTTAATCTTAACACAAAAAAGAGTAAATGATCACTCTAGCCAAATCCTAGGTTATGACAATTTGAACTTGATAGGAAAAGTAGTAAGGGGAGTTAGGTGGCTCAGTGGATAGAGCACTGGGCCTGGAGTCAAGAAGACCTGAATTGAAATGTGGCTTCCAGTACTTACTAGCTGTGTGATCCTGGGCAAGTCACTTTACCTTTGTTTGCCTCAGTTTCTCCATCTGCAAAATGGGGCTAATAATAGCATCTGCCTTTCAGGGTTATTGTGAGGATCAAATGAAATCAAACTTAGCACAGGGCCTAGCACACAGTCATTATTTGTTGTTTGTCCTTCATTCTCAAAGAGCTATTATTATATGAAGGAAGGCAGCAGTAGCCTATGGCAACATTGTTGTGTTCCCTTACCCCATCACTTCAGTCCAGAGAAGAAATAAATTAAAATGTGAAAATTTTCTTTGCCCACCATTCACCATTCCTTTACCTTATCTTCCACATTGACTTGTTTACCTAAGAAATCCAGAGAAAATATATTTGTATTTATTTCTGCTGAAACCAAAAGTTAATTGTATAACATTAAGACTTTATTATTTTCACAACATCTTATACACAAAATTGCTAATGGTAATTTTAGATGATGAGGGAAGAGGAGAAAAGAGAAGAGACAAGAGTCTGTAGTTCATTCTATCTCTATGAATAGTCCCAACATAATATAAGAAAATGAAGGATATAATGAGATATCCTGAAAGTATAAGTCATATTCATCAAATTAGAATGAAACAAGAATAAACTAAAGAAAGTCTAGAGAAATTCTGTAAGCTAATATTTATTGAATTCATTTTTTAAAAAGGTGTGAGGAATGCAAGCAGCTACTTCAATCCCAAGTATATACTCCTTATTCAACTAAGAAAATTACTCAGAGACTTGGTTGGGATACAGCATAAAATATAGCTGTGGAGAAAAATTTAAATTGACGTTCATATTCGCAGTGAAGAAATATAAAAGTATTTCAATAATAATCATCAGTATAAATTTTCCATGTATCTCTATATCCTCACTTCATCTGGTCTTTGCTTACAAGACCAATGAAGTTACCCAATTGGAACTAGATTCTAGAACACTAGGGTACATCTTTAACCTTGTAAAATATGCCCTGGAATTTTTAATGAGCAGAAGTGGTCAGAACCTCAGTTTTACATTTCATCCAAAAGATGGCCTCTCCTGCTGTACAGAGCTTCCATAATCCACTGCTGGCAATTGGCTTATTACCATCTTGGGATGGAAAAGTGCCACCCGCTGAATCACCAACACCACATCCTGCAGCACCTTTCATCCAAGAGCTAACTAGGCCCACCCCTGTTAAATTAAAAAATTCTGAAGGGATCACAGCTTTATAGTATTTCCTTTCACATTTTAAATTTCTATCTTCTTATTTTTATATTCCATGTCAAAATCAGAATTGTCATTAATTTTTTATGACTTGAATTTCTGTAGCACTCTTTCCAATGGGAAGTTCAAGTCAGTCTAAAGATTTTCTTTGCCACACAGACAGTAATCCTCATAACACTCCAATGATGGAGGTAGAAATGCATTTTCAAAAAATTCCCATAACTTCTTATCCTCACACACAAAAAAAGCCTTCCTCAATAATTAGTGAATGAAAGGACATGTTTTTGCCAGCAATTATAAGGGAGGAAAGCTTGGAATATATTTCCTCTGCTGCTTCTGAATGAAAATGGTAATAGTTGTTTCAATGTGGTTGAACCAATGTGGCCTCCCACTAGTGGGAACAAGGGGGTTCGGAACAGTCCTATTTCAGTTGCACCTTGATTACAGAAAATGAGTATATTGTGCTTGATGGGACAGTGGTCCTTTCCTTTTACAGCAACCTGGCTCTTAAGTTTCAGAGGTCCTAAAGCAGGATATTCTTTGGGAATTGTTTTTGTTTTTGCTCAGGATTTCATTTTGAATGATATCACAGTGATTTTTCTTAAACTGAATTGTAAAGGAGAAAAAAATTACCAAAGTGAGTACTTTAAGATAATCTCCATCTCATGATACCTTTGCAAATTTTGATATTGTTCTATGGGATAAACTCACAAATGTAGAAAGGCAGAAATATCATGAACATCTTTTATAGATCACAACAAAAATACTCAATAAAGGAAACATTAACAAAGAACATGGACCTAAGAGAAGACCAAATAATGATGAGCTAAATAATGTGATTCAGAAATATAGAAAAAAGGGGAAAATTTTAAAAGAATGATTAGAGTGAGATAATGTGAATGCTTTTGGAAAACAGGTAAATCACTTTTTAGAGGAAAATTTACTGAAAAGCATTAATAAAAGAAATGCTGAACTGAATATTGAATTAAAAGAACTAAAAAAGTAACAAATTATCATTTCCAGCAAGAACATAATTAAAATTTCTGAAATTTAAAGGAAAAAGGAGATAAAAAGCTTAATGAATAGATGAAGAAAACAGAACTATTTATAAATATTAATTATACAAATTCACAAAGAATACTGAAGAATGAAGAAAAATTTCAGAATCTACTATAATCAACTATATTCTATTAAAATTGAGAATTTAATTAAGGAAATAATGACACAAATGCTTAATCTCAGAAAGAGAAACTGAATTAAGCCCTTCTTCCCTAAGCAGAATGATATCTAACTTATCAGAAATAGGGGGAAAATGGTCAGTAAGACAACAAGTGACTGCCCTTGATAAATTATGTCCCCTGATTATCAATGAATTGGCAAAGATAAAGACCAAGTCAATGTATGAAATATTGAAAAATTGTAGAGAATAAGGTTGGAATTGAAATATTACAGAAAGGCAAATATTGTTTAGATTTTCTAAAAAGGGAAGACAAAGCATTCTACAAGTAATAGGCCAATAAGATTCATTTCAAATCCTGGAAATATCCAAAAGATATGTTTAGAGGCATGGCTGGTGAACATTTACTGGTGTTTACAAAGAGTCAACATAGCTTCATCAGAAGCAAATTATTGAAGAAAAATATTTCCTTTTTGATAGGGTTGTTAAAATATTAGATAAAGGGAATGATATAGATATATTCTACCTAGATTTTAGTGAATCATTTGACAAAATTTATATAGCTATTTTGTAGGGAAATAATGAATGCTATGAGCTAGGTGATAGTATAAGAAGATGTATTTGGAACTGGCTGAATGCTCAGATTCAAAGAATTCTTGGGGAACCATTAATGTGTTTCTCAAAATTTTGTGAGACACAAAACTTGAAACTTTAACTGACATAGTAGATCAAAAAGTCAAGAATCAAAAAGATAACAGGTGAGAACTGGGATTGGCAAACTATAGAAAAATACAGTACAATAGGGGCAGCTAGGGGATGCAGTGAATAGAGCACTGGCCCTGGAGTCAGGAGGACCTGAGCTCAAATTCGACCTCAGACACGACACACTTACTAGCTGCATGACCTTGGGCAAGTAACTTAACCCCAATTGCTTTTCCTTCCCCCCCCCAAAAAATACAGTACAATAAATATTTAATTTAAGACAATTTTAGGCACAAAACTTTATTTTAAAATGTAAAATTATTCCTAGCTTGTGATCTGTACAAAAGCAGGTGCTGGCCTAGATTTGACACATGGGCTGTAGTGTGCCAATACCTGGTCTAGAACACTAGGCCAGATCTAATACGATGGAATTTAAAAGGGATAAATATAAAGTTGTACACTTGGGTTCAAAAGGTTACCTTCAACACTGAAAGATCAAGAAAATGTGAAGTAGCAGTTCAAGTAAAATGATCTTGGACCTGACTCAATATGCATCAAAAGTGTAATACAGAAGATAATGAAAATGTAGGCTTTGTTAATCAAAAAATAGTATCCAGGAATAAGATTATAGTCCTGCTGTAGTCTGATCTACTCAGAATCTACAGTATTCTGTTTATTTCTGGGGCCATGATTTAAAGAATGGAATTAATAAACTTGACAATACCCCCAAAGATATCAACCAGGATTGTTAGAGGGCCTTGAGTTCTTGTACAAAGGCAGAATGCTTTATTAGAATTATAGTCAGATGGGTTCAAATCCCAGCTTGGCTGCTTGCTACCTGTGAGAGTGACCAGCAAGTTATTTAACCTGTCTGGTTAAGCTTAGTAGCAGAAGAAGCTGTGAGGACAACTGTATCCCCAGGTTCATGTGGGACTTAATCAATTCAACTAGAAAGAATTGATGGCACAAAGTTAACAGCTGCGCTATGGCAGAGAAGGTAGAGAATGTGGTGGGCTATATTATACTCTAGGGTAGTTAGGTGGTGGAGTGGATAGAAGCTGGCCCTGGAGTCACGAAACTGAGTTCAAATCTGGTCTCAGACACTTATTAGCTGTGTGACCCTGAGAAAGTCACTTAACACTGTTTCCTCACTTTCCTCATCTGTAAAATGAGTTGGAGAAGGAAATGGTAAACCACTCAAGTAGTTATACCAAGAAAACCCCAAATGGGTTCATAAAGAGTCAGACATGAATGAAAAATGAACAACTAAAATATTATACTCTGCTCAATTCAGAACTGTCAAGGAGCAGCATGGTAAGTCTGAGTAAGAGCTAAATATGGTGAAAGCTCATCAATCATAAATCCAGTGTTTCAGAGAGGGAGCTGGAACACCAGATACTCTGACTCACTTTCCATCATCTACCTCTACTCTGACTTCCTACTAGAAAGAGACTAGCAAAGTGTATACCTCACTGAAGGTAGTATATTGTGAGTGTATGTATGTGTCTGTGTGTGTTACCTATATGTAGATATCATCCCTTCCTATTCAACTGATCCTGTGCCCTCTATGTATATATGTACATATATATACACACATTCACATACATATTTATACACATATACTCCCTCCTATATATATGTACACACACACACACACACATATATATATATATACACATATATATTCCCTTCAACTATCCTCATCCTAAAAAAGTCTCATGAGTTACAATTATCATTTTTCCATGTAGGAATGTAAATAGTTAAACTGTAATAAGATCCTTATGATTTCTTTTTCCTCTTTACCTTCTCATGCTTCTCTTGCTTCTTATATTTGAAAGTCAAATTTTCTCTTCAGCTCTGTTTTTTTTTTCATTAAGAATGCTTGAAAATCCTCTATTTCACTGGATGATCAAATTTTTCCCCTGAGGCATTATACTCAGTTTTGCTGGGTAGGTGATTCTTGGTTTTAATCCTAGCTCCTTTTACCTCCAGAATATCATATTCCATGCCCTTCAATCCCTTAATGTAGAAGCTGCTAGATCTTGTTTATACAGATTGCATTTCCACAATACTCAAATTGTTTCTTACTGACAGCTTGTAATATTTCCTCTTTGACCTGGGAACTCTGGAATTTGGCTATGATATTCCTAGGAGTTTCTTTTTGGGATCTTTTTAAAGAGATGATCTGTAAATTCTTTCAATTTCTATTATACCCTCTGGTTCTAGAATATCAGGAAAAAAGCAGTTTTCCTTGAGAATGTTTTTTTTATTTTATGTTCACTTTTAGTTTACATCATTAATTTCCACAAGATTTTGAGTTACAGATTTTCTCCCCATCTTTCCCCTACCCACTACACCAATACAGCAATCCCACTGTACACCCCCTCCCCCAATCTGCTCCCTCCTATATTCTCCCCCATCCCTGCTCTGACTTTCCAGTAGGGCAAGATGGATCTCTATACCCCAGTGCCTCTATATCTTATTTCCCAGTTGCATATAAAAATAATTATATATATATACATATATATATTAAACATTTTATTTTAAACTTTGAATTCCAGATTCTATCCCTTCCTTGTTCATTACCCACCCTTACAGAGAAGATAGGCAATTCAATATAGGCTGTACACGTGTAGCTACACAAAACGTTTCCATAGTGGATATCTTGTGAAAGAATGACTATATTTTCCTCCATCCTATCCCACTCCCCACTTGTTCTATTCTCTACTTTGACCCTGTCCCTTTTCAAAAGTGTGTGCTTCTAACTACCCTCCCCCCCCAACTGTCCTCCCCTCCATCATCCCCCCTCTCATCCCCTTCCCCCCTACTCTCCTGTAGGATGAGATACCCTATTTAGTGGGTATGCCATTCCCTCCCTAAGCCAAATTCAATGAGAGTAAGGTTGACTCATTCCCTTTTGCCTTCCTGTTCTTTCCCTCCATTGTAACAGCATGCCCTTGCCTCTTCTATAAGAGATAATTTACCCTATTCTCTCTCTCCCCATCTCTTCTCATTATATTCCTTTCTCACCTCTAAATTTCACATTTTAAGTATCATCCCTTCCTATTCAATTGGTCCTATGCCCTCTGTCTACATATGCCTGTACACCTATACACACACACTCACATATGTATTCATATGCCCATATACCCTCCTATATAGACATATATATGTATACATATATGTACATTTATATTCCCTTCAACTATTCTCATACTGAGAAAAGTTTCATAAGTTATAATTATTGTTTTTCCATGTAGGAATGTTAATAGTTCAATTTTGATAAGTTCCTTATGATTTCTTTACGCTGTTTACCTTCTCATGCTTTTCTTGCTTCTTGTATCTGAATGTCAAATTTTCTATTCAACTCTGGTTTTTTTCATCAGGAATGCTTGAAAGACCTCTATTTCATTGAATCCCCATATTTTACACTGAAACATGATGCTCAGTTTTGCTGGGTAGGTGATTCTTGGTTTTAATCCCAGCTCCTTTGACCTCTGGAATATCATATTCCAAGCCCTTCATTCCCTCAATGTAGAAACTGACAGGTCCTGTGTTATCTTGATTGTGTTTCTACAATATTCAAATTGTTTCTTCCTGGCTGCTTGTAATATTTTCTCCTTGATCTGGGAACTCTGGAACCTGGCTATAATATTCCTAGGAGTTTTCTTTTTGAAGAGGTAATTGGTGGATTCTTTCAACTTCTATTTTGCCCTCTGGTTCTAAAACATCAGGGCAATTTTCCTTGAGAATTTCTTGAAGGATGATTTCTAGGTTCTTTTTTTGATCATGGCTTTCAGGTAGTCCAATAATTTTTAAATGATCTCGCCTGGATCTATTTTCCAGGTCAGTGGTTTTTCCTATGAGATATTTCACATTGCCTTCTATTCTTTCATTTGTTTGGATCTGTTTAACAGCATCTTGATTTCTCATAAAGTCATTAGCTTCCATTTGCTCCAATCTAATTCTGAAGGGATTATTCTCTTCAGTGAGCTTTTGAGATTCTTTTTCCATCAGGCAAATTTGGCTTTTTAAGGCATTCTTCTCCTCATTGGCTTTTTGAGCCTCTTTTGCCATTTGTTTTTTTAAGGTGTTTTATTCTTCAGTCAGGTTGTTGACTCTCTTTTCATGATTTTCTTACATCATTCTCATTTCTCTTCCCAATTTTTCCTCCACCTCTCTTATTTGGTTTCCAAAATCCTTCTTAAGCTCCTTTATGGCCTATAACCAGCTCATATTATTCTTGGAAACTTTTGGTGCAGGAGTTCTGACTTCATTGTCTTCCTCTTGTTCCAAGCTTTTATCCTTTCATCTCCAAAAAAAGGAATCCAAAGTTGGATTTCTGTGCTTGCTTTGCTTCCTTTGCTTGCACAGGTTATCACTCAATTACTTGACTTTTGAGCTTTTTGCCACAGTAGAACTCTGCTTCCAGAGAGAGGAGCTTTGTCCCAAATCACTGGGGTTTTCTCAGTTGTCGGAGCTATTACTTGGCTGCCCTCTCTGAAACCTCCACAAACTCTGCCTCACCGGTCACACACCCCACGACCTCCACCCTAAACAGCAATCCAGATCTAAGTAGGTTAAAGCAAGAGCGATTACCCCTCAGAATGGTTGCTTGGTCCCCCTACAATCTGCAGGCCAGGAGCTCTGAAGCAGTCACATGGCTCCTGCCACCACACCTCAGCCATTTCTCCCTCTGGGGGCAGAGGCCAGATTGCACTCCTGGACTTGCTCTTCCTAAAGTCTATACTAACCTCTCACTTTGTGTTTGACATTTATGGGTTGATAAATCTGGAAACCACCACAGCTGCTGGTGATCTACTCTCCTGATGTCCCTCTAGTCATGGCTGGTGAGGCTAAAAATGCAGGCTCACATGGGGCTGGGCTCTGCTCTGTCCTCAGCAGGAGATTTGTTTTTCTCTCTCACTTTGTGGGTTCTGTAGCCCTAAAGTTTGTTTAGAGTCATTTTTTATAGATATTTGAGGTGGTTGTGGGGGGAGAGATGCAGTTTTCCTGCTTCTATGCTACGATCTTGGCTCTGCCTCCAAGAATTTCTTCAAGGATGATTTCTGGGTGGTTTTTTTGCTCCTGGATCTGTTTTCCAGGTCAGTGGTTTTTCCAATGAGATATTTCACATTGTCTTGTATTTTTTTTTAATTTGTTTGGATATATTTTATAATATCTTGATTTCTTATAAAGTCATTATCTTCCATTTGCTACAATCTATTTTGAAGGAATTAGTCTCTTCAGTGAGTTTTTGAAATTCCTTTTCCATCTGGGCAATTCTGATTTTTAAGGCATTCTTCTCCTTATTGGCTTTTTGGGCTTCTTTTGCCATTTAAGTTAGTCCATTTTTAAGGGGTTATTTTCTTCAGTATTTTTTGGGGTCTCCTTTAGGATACTGACTCACTTTTCATGATTTTATTGCATAATTCTCATTTCTCTTCCAAGTTTTTCCTCCACTTCTCTTACTTGATTTTCAAAATCCTTCTTGAGCTCTTCCATGGCCTGTGTAACAAATTCATATTTTTCTTGGAAGCTTTTGATGCAGGAGTTTTGACTTTGATGACTTCTTCTGGTTCCATGTTTTGATCCTTTTTGTTCCATGAAAGGATTCCATGGTCTAACTGTGTTTCCTCTGCTTGCTCATCTTGCCAGCCAATTATTTGATTTTTGAGCTCTTTGCCATGGTAGAACTCTGCTTCCAGAGTGGAGAGAGCTGGGTCCCAAATTGCTGCAGTTTTTTTAATATGTTGTCAAAAGTTTGAGAAGGGTACCCTCTCTACAGCCATCACAAGCTCTGGCACACTGGTGTTTCTCACCCTCTGAATGGTCACTTGGTCCCCCTGTGATTTTCTAGGAGCTCCCAAGGTAGCCACAAGGCAGCAGCTGCAGCCACCACACCCCTGCTACCTTTCACCCTTTCTGTTGGCCTGCCAGGCTGCCCTCAGTGGGAGATTTATTTCTCTCTGTCACTTTGTGGGTTCTGTAGCTCTGACATTTGTTTAGAGTCATATTTTACAGGTATTGGATATGGTTGGGGTGGAAGCTCACACAATTTCCTGCTTCTACTCCACCATCTTGGCTCTACCCCCTTATATGTGTATAGCATATAGTGATTCTCTAATATAGAGGTTAGGTTACATATTACTGAGGACCCAGTGTCTGGATTCACTGTTATTATGGTCCAGTAAGACACCTAGGAGACAAAGATTCCATCCCAAAGGGTACACCTTTACTATGAGCTATGCCCAGATTACAGCTAATCATTCTATTCTAAATAATGTATTTTTATTAATTTGTTCCATCTTACTCTATTATATATAACAAACTCCCCATGAGTGGCACAGTGCCTGGAATATACTCTACACTTAATAAATGCTTGTTGATTGATGAATGGTATCTATTTTCCTTTGTACCTCCTCATCACATCCTGGGCTAGAATAGTAGTCTGCATATTAGAAGGGGAAAATATTGTTTACTTTTTGTTTCTAGCTGCATTTGAGGGGAAAGTAAAATGGAATTTTAAATTAAATTATATAATTCTGATTGGTATTTAGTCATGATTATGTCCTCTGGTTCACATATAAAGCATCATCCTTCTGCATATTAAAAAAAATCTTGTAAGCTTTAATCAACATACTAATAATCTCTGTGTCTCTCTCTTTCTATTTCTCTCACTTTCTCTCTCTGTCTCAATCTCTCTTTCTCTTTATATTTCCAGTCATATTTGAATTATCTATATCAGTGCAGATGTAGTCTTGATTTGGATCAAGTAGATAACAAAGTGATTTTTAATGTCCTTTTTCTTCAAGTTCTAAGATTCTTTGAGGTATAATGGTCAGTGATGATAACAAAATATTATATGTGAAAAGAGAACATATATTCTATTATATTATAGGTACTCTGTGGATATTTATATTTTATAGTGTTTCCCCAGTTATATGTCAAGAAAAATTTTAGCATTCTTTTTTTTTACAAGATTTTGAGTTGCAAACTTTTCTCCCCTCCCATCTTCTGAAAATGGTAAGCAGTTTAATATAGTTTACACATGTGCTAGCATATAAAACATATTTCTGTATTAGTCACAGTTGATTCAAGAAGAAACAGATTTTTTAAAAACAATGAGAAAGAATAAAGTAAGTGAAAAAATATGCTTTGACCTGCATTCAGAGTTCATCAGTTCTTAATCTGGATGTGGATAGCATTTTCCTTCATGAGTCTTTACACTTGTCTTGAATCATTGTACTGCTGGGAAGAGCTGAGACATTCATAGTTGATCATCACAGTGTTGTTGATACTGTGTGCAAAGTTTTCCTGCTTCTACCTATTTTGCTTTGCATCAGTTTTTTCAAGTCTTTCCAGGGTTCCCTAAAATCTCATTGTTCATCATTTTTTAATGCACAATATACATTCATATACCACAGCTTGCTCGGTCATTCCCCAATTGATGGGCCTCCCCTAAATTTCCAATATTTTGCCCTCATGAAAGGGCTGCTATAAATATTTTTGCACATACAGGTCATTTTCCCTTTTTTATGATATGTTTGGGATACAGACTTGTAGCGGTATCGCTTGGTCAAAGGGTATACACGGTTTGCTTGCCCTTTTGGCATAGTTCCATATTGTTTTCCAGAATAGCTGAATTAGTTCACAGCTCTATTAATAGTGAATTAGTGTACCAGTTTTATCACATCCTCTCCAACATTTATCATCTTTCTTTTCTGTCATATTAGCAAATCTGATAAGTGCGAGGTTTTATCTCAGAGTTGTTTTAATTTGCATTTCTCTAATAAAAAATTATTTAGAGAGTTTTTTCATATGGATATAAGTTTTTCATCTGAAATTTGCTTATTTGACTATTTATCAGTTGGGGAATGGCTTGTATTCTACTAAAATTTACTCTATATATTTGTGAAATAAGTCCTTTAACAGAGATACTTGCTGTAAAGATTGTTTCCCAGCTTTCTACTTTTCTTCTAATTTTGGTTATTTGTTTTATTAGTACAAAAGCTTTTTAATATAATGTGATCAAAATTATCTATTTTACATTATGTAAATGCTCTTTATATATTCTTTGGTCATGTATTCTTCTTCTCCTCACAGATCTGCCAGGTAGATGATTCCTTGATCTTCATCATTTGTGTCTAAACCACATATCCATTTTGATATTATCTTGGTATATTATGTGAGATGTTGGTCTTCACCTAGTTGGTGTTCTTTATTTTCCAGTTTTCCCAGCATATTTTATCAAGTAGTGAATTCTTATACCAAACACTGGGGTCTTTGGGTTTATCAACATTAATTGACTATGGTCATTGACTGTTGTGTCTTATGTACCTAATCTATTCCACTGATTTATCATTCTGTTTCTTAGTACCAGTTAGGTTTGATGATTATTACTTTATAAAACAGTTTAAGACCACCTTCCTGTGTATTTTTTTCATTAACTTCCTTGATGTTCTTGACCTTTTGTTCTTCCAGATGAATTTTGCTATTATTTTTTCTAGATCTATAAAATAAGTTTTGGTAGTTTAATTGGTATTGCACTGAATAGGTAAAATGGTTTAGGAAGAGTTGTCATTTTTATTACGTTGGTTCAGCCTGTCCATGAGCAAGTGATATTTTTCCAGTTGTTTGGATCTGACTTTATTTGCATGAAAAGTGTTTTGTACTTTTTTTTCATATAGTTCCTAGGTTTGTCTTCACAGGTAAACTCCTAAGAAATTATCTTTCTATCTCTTGTTGCTGGGTTTTATTGGTCACATGAAAAAGTGCTGATGATTTTTGTGGGTTTATCTTATATCTTATAACTTTGATAAAGTTGTTAATTATTTCAAATATATATATATATATATATATTGCTGCACTAGCGTTTCCCAAGTATACCATCATATTATCTGTAAAGAGTCATGGTTTTGTGTCTTCATTGCTTATTCTAATTCCTTCAATTTCTTTTTTTCCTCTTATTGCTATAGTTAACCTTTCTAGCATTATATTTAATAATAGTGGTGATAATGGGCATACTTGCTTCATCCCTGATATTAGTGGGAAGGTTTCTAGGCTATCCCCATTGCAAATAATTCTTGCTGATGATTTTAGATAAATACTCCTATATTATTTTAAGGAAAGTTCTACTTATTTCAGTGCTCCCTAGTGTTTTTAATATAAAGAGATGCTATATTTTGTCAAAGGCTATTTAAGCATATTTTGAGATAATCATATGATGACTGTTGGGATTTTTTTATTTATATGACCAATTATGCTGATAATTTTCCTAATATTGAACCAGTCCTGCATTCCTGTTATAAATCCCACCTGGTCATAGTGTATTATCCTAGTGATAAATTGCTTTAGCCTGCTAATATTTTATTTAAAATTTTTGCATTAATATTCATTTAGGAAATTGTTCTATAATTTTCTATGTTTTAGCTCTTACTGATTTAAGTTGTCAGTAGCATATTTGTGTCATAAAAAAGAGTTTGATAGGACTCCTTTTTCACCTATTTTATTAAATAATTTATATAGTATTGGAATTAATTGTTATTTAAATGTTTGGGAGAATTCACTCATGATCACATCTGGCCCTGGGATTTTTTCATAGGGAGTTCATTAATGGCTTTTTTCAATTCCTTTTTCTAAGATGGTATTATTTAGGCATTCTATTTCCTGATCTGTTAATCTAGGTAATTTATATTTCTGTAAATATTCATCCAATTTACTCAGATTGTCTTATTTATTGGCATACAATTGGTCAAAATATTTCCTAATGATTGCTTTAATTTCTTCTTTCATTTGTGGTGATTTCATCTTTTTTTTAATTTTTGATACTCAATATTTAGTTTTCTTTCTTTTTTTAAATCAAATTAACCAATGGCTTATCTATTGTGTTGTTTTTTTTAGTGCAATAACTTTTTATTTAATTTTTCATCTTATTGATTGCACCTTTGATTTTCAGGATTTCCAATTTGGTGCTCAATGGGGAATTTTTAATTTTTTTTTCTATTGTTTTTTTTTAAGTTTCATGCCCAATTTATTGATCTATGTTTTTTTTTTCTTCATGTAAGAATTTAGAGAAATAAATTTTCCATTCAGTACTGCTTTGGCTGCATCCCATAAACTTTGATATGTTGCCTCATTGTTGCCATTTTTTTAATGAAATTATTGATTATTTCTATGATATTTTTTCTTTGACCCACTTATTCTTTAGGATTATTTAGTTTCCAATTAATTTTTAATCTATATTTCCACTGCCCTTTGTTGAATATAATTTTTATTGCATTATGATCCAAAGAATAATAAAATTATTTTTTTTAATTTTAATTTTTAAATTATTTTAATTTAAATTTTTATTTATTTAATTTTTTAAATTTTTAATTTTTAAATAAAACAAAAAATAAAAGAATGCATCTGCTATTTCTACCTTTTTACATTTGATTCTGAGGCATTATGCTCTATTACATGGTCAGTTTTTGTTTAGGTTGCATGTGCTGCTGGAAAAAAGGTATGTTCCTTTCTTGTTCCCATTCAGTTTTCTCCCAAGGTCTATTGTATCTAACTTGTCTAATTACCTCCTTAGTTTCTTTCTTGCTCATTTTTTGGCCAGATTTATCAAGTTCTGAAAGGAGACACAGTTGAGGTCCCCTATTAGCATAGTTTTGCTATCTATTTCTTCTTTTTTTCCCCACTTATTTTATTTGTTCTTTATTAATTTGTTTGTTTACTTTTAGTTTACAATATCTATTTCCTCTTGTAACTCACTTAACTTCTCCTTTAAAAAACTGGATGCTATACTACTTGGTTCATTTATGTTTAATATTAATATTGTTTCATTGTCTATGGTACCTTTTAGCAAAATACAGTTTCCTTCCTTATCTCTTTTAGTTAGGTCTGTTTTTGCTTTTACTTTGTCTAAAATCAGGATTTCTACCCCTGCTTTTTTTTTACTTTGCCTGAAGCAAAAAAAGATTCTACTCAAACACTTTATCTTTGCTCTCTGTGTGTCTCTCTGCTTCAAGTGTGTTTCTTGTAGCAGCAGGCACCCCAAGCTTCCTCAGGATTTGCCACCAACACAGGTTCTTGGATCTGCTTTGATAAAGGAAAGCAACTCAAAATGGGTTAACAAGCTTACTTTAATCAGTCAAACATATATCGTTTACCTCATTCAGGGGAAAAAGGTCAGCACCCTGAACTTCAGAGTATACAGGCAGAATTATCAAGACAGAAACAGATCAAGTAGACAGCTTTCCAAACTGTCCAGCCATTACATCCATACCAAATCAACATCTGGGTTTTTCAAAGTGGGGGGGGGGCGGGGGGGGGGTCCAGACAACGGCTTCCCAGAATCCATATCAAATCACAGAACACTTCTCAAAGTGAGCCCCCAAAACAAAGCTACACATCAGGGCTTATATAGCCTTCTCCTGGCTCAGAGAATGTAACAACCTTATTGACCTACTGGCCAATCAAAAAGTATCTACTGAAAAGCAAGCCTCCCACCCCAGGCTTCAGGTGCACTTTAGCCTAGGGGCAGGGAAGATCTTCCAAATTTGCATTCCCATTACAACAACATAATGTAGGATTCTGTCTTTTGATCCACTCTGCTATCTGCTTCCATTTTATGGGAGAGTTTATCACATTCACAATTATGATTACTGTGTATTTTCCTCCACTCTATTCTTCTTTCTGTTTGTCCTCTTTCTCTTTTCACTTTTCTCTGTTCACCAGTGTTTTTCTTCTGTCTACTACCTTCCCTGATCTGTCCTCCCTTCTGTCAGTCCCCACTCCCCCTCAATTGATCTCTTACCCTTTTACTTCACTATTAACACATATTTCTATATTCAACTGATTATGTACATTATTCTCTCTGTGATCCAATATTGATGAGAGTAAGGTTCAAGTGATGCCCATAACCCACTCTCCCATATTCCCTTATAATGTAACAGGTCTTTAGCAACTCTTCATGTGAAATAATCTATCCCATTCTACCTTTCCCTTATCTGTACCCATTGTACTCTCTTCCTCATCCCTTAAATTTTTTATGTCATTCTCTCAAATTTACCTTATAACCATACCCTCTATGTATATTCCTTCTACCTGTACCATTAGTGATACAATTGTTAAGAATTACAAGTATCATCTTCCTTTATAGGGATAGAAATAGTGTAGCTCTATTAAATCCCATGTGTTTTCTTTTCCCTTTTTACTTGTTTATAATTCTCTTGGATCTTGATATTAGAGGTCAAATTTTGGGGTTAGTTTTCATCTTCTTATAAAATCTCAAAATCCCTCTATTTTGTTTAATGACCATTTCTTCCTCTTGATACATTATGTATTACATATTTTTGCTGGGTAAATGATTCTTGGTTGTAGTTCTAGTTCCTTTACCTTCTGGAAAAGCATGTACCATGACTTCTGGTCCTTTAATATTGCAGCTGCTAAGTCCTATGTAATCCTGATTGTGACTCCCCAGTATTTAAATTTTTCTTTCTGGTCACTGGTAGTATTTTTACCTTGGCCTTATAGTTCTGAAATTTGGCTATAATATTCCTTGAAGTTGTTATTTTGGGATCTCTTTTTTGAGGTGATCAGTGTATTCTCTCAGTGCCTATTTTTCCCTCTGGTTCCAAGACATCAGGGCACTTTTCCATGATAATTTCTTGAAAGATGATATCCAAGTCCCCCTTTTGTTTATGGCTTTCAGGTACTTGGATGAATCTGATGTAGTCTTTCCTGGATCCATTTTCCAGGTCACTTAGTGGAGTCATTAGCTTACACTTGCCCAATTTTAATTTTTAAAGTATTGTTTTCCTCAATTAGCTTTTGTAGCTTCTTTTCCATTTGGTCAATTCTATTTTTTAAGCAGTTTTCCAACCTGTTGAACCTTTTTTGTTCCAACCGTTTTTTCATAATTCTCTTGCATCACTCTCATTTCTTTTCCCATTTTTCTTCTACCTCACTTGTATGATTTTTAAGTGCTTTTTGAGCTCTTCCATGAGCTTTTTTTTTTTTTTTTTGCTTTTTTGGAGGGGGAAGGTAGGGCAATAGGGGTTAAGTGTCTTGCCCAAGATCACATGGCTAGTTTTTTTTGTGTTAAGTGTCTGAGCCTGGATTTGAACTCAGATCCTCCTGACTCTAGGGCCAGTGCTCTATTCACTGCACCACCTAGCCACCGCTCTTCCATGAGCTCTTACTGGGTCTGAGACCACTTCCTCTTTTTTTCTTTAGGGTTTTGCTCATAGATATTTTGACACTGTTGTACTCATCTGAGTTTGTGTCTTGGTCTTTTTTGTCACCATAGTAATTTTCTATGATCAGATTCTCTTTTTGTTGTTTTCTGCTCATCTTTTTTTTTTGCCCTTTTCCTTTCTTTTACATTTCATCTCTGCTCCCAGGGTGGAAGGGGTTCTGTCTTAGGCTTCTTATGTGAGTGGCTGTAGGCCCTGGACCTGGTGCTATGATGATGTTTCCCCAAGGCCCATGGGGCCTTGTCTGATGTTGTGTTGAGGGATTGTGGTGGGTGTCTCCGATTCTGCTGGAAACTCTAGGAATCTGGCAGCTTACTAGTGCTGAACTTGGGTTCTAGTGTGGTGTTTGGCATGCACTGAGGCCCAGTGGGGTTTTTCTGCATTTTCCATGACTTTACTGAAGCTCATGGCAGTCTGGTGTCTGGAGGATGCCTCTTTACCCAGGGCTACAATGAAGAACGTGGAGTTATCCAATCTGTAGTCTGCCGGTTCCCCTGGCTATGCTAAAGCTTGTGGGGGGTCCTGGTGTTGCCTACTCCACCATACTGGGCTCAGAATCTCCTACTGGTGTGCTGAGGTGAGGCTTGCTAGAATGCTTCCTGTCCTTAACTGTGGTCCCTTTTTATCCAAATGAAATAGACCTTTCTTGCTTATCTTCCAAGTCTCCTGGGCTAAAAACCTCCTCCACCTGATCTTTCCAATGGCTCTGCCGTTCCAGGATTTGTTATGGGGTGCTATTTTATGGTTGTTTACACGTGAATATGGGAGAGCTACAGCCATTCACTACTTACTCTGCCATCTTGGCTCCTGTAAGTCTGCCTATGAATTTTTAAGTAAGATGTTTCCTCATACCCCTATTTCCCTACCAAAAATTCAGATATTTTAGTATGTAAAGACATAAAACCTAGTTCGCTAAGCAATCATCAAGGAATTTTAGAGATCTGAAAGATTCTGAAGAGAATGTATCCCACCACCTATCTTTGAAAGAGAGAGACTAAGTAATTTGCCAACAGTCATATGGGTTGTTAGTAGCAGAAATAGGAGTATATCTCAAATCTTAATGTCGTGATTTTTATATTACATCATTTACTATAGCAGCAACAAGAAAAGGAACCCAAAATAAGATTTTAAAATTTGCTAAATGACCTGTAATTTTCTTTCCAGTTATAACTCTATAATCCTTTTATTTAAAGATAAAAAGGTAAAGCTTTTAAGTACTTGTCATGTTTAAGCCATTCTTTTAAGATACAAATATAAACAAATAAATCAGTCCCTGCCCTCAAGGAGCTTACATTCCAAAAGAGGAACAGAACTTCAAGGGCAGTTAGAAAGTAGTAGTGAGCATGTGTCCTCAAGGGGTTGAGAAATCCTGGAAATGGCATAGAGACCTGGCTTTATGAAAGATGAAGTGAAATCTCATTTATTAGAACTTAGAGAATCAAAGGTAGAATCCAAATTTGTGATGGTGGAGAGATCAAGATAATTGCTGAATTGTGGGTAGCATGATGTAGGGATAAAAAGTCAAATGAATTTAAGATGTTTCCATTATTCTAAAAACATATGTCTTCCTTAAATATAGCCAATAGATACCTTACATAGCACAAAATTATACATATGCAGAATAACAATCATAAAATTGGAAAGCTATCTTCATAGGCCAGACTTTCAGCTGTTGTTGTTTGGTTGTTTCAGTCAAGTCTGACTCTTCATGACCCCCTTTGGGGTTTTCTTGGCAAAGATACTGGAGGGGTTTACCATTTCCTTCTCCAGCCCATTTTACAGATGAGGAAAGTGAGGCAAACAGGGCTAAATGACTTTCCCAGGGTCACATAGCTAGTAAGGGTCTGAAGCCATACTTGAACTCAGGTCTTCCTCAGCGCAGGCCTGGCACAAACCACTACACCAACTAATTGCCCTAAGCTTTTAGCAGGATACCCTTATCATCACCCCTGCTGCTATCTCCTTCTCTCAAAGATTATCTCCAATTCACATTGTATAAACCTTGTATATACATAGTTATTTTCACCACTATATTTTATATATATACTCATATATACATAAACACATATGTGTGCATATACCTACATATGTGTATGTAGGTATCTATGTACATACATGCATAGATGCATATAGCTGGCTACCTTTATCATTTCATTTAAGTTTCTGGTGCTTAAATAACCAGAACATCTATTTCTGGAAAATATCTGAAAAAAAGGATCTCATATGCAATATAGATTTTGTTACCAGACCTACAGTGCAGGTGCACATACAACCTCCTTGGATGGCCCAGTTATCTTTGGGCTACTCTAAATTGGCTTCTTTGAAACTTTCACCCATTGCTCTTTGTTCTGATGCCCAGAAAAGTGAGAATAATACCTTTTCTCTTTTCTGAAGCCCTTTAAGTACTTGAAAACAGTTATCATATCCCCTGCCAAATCTTTTCTCCTCTAGTTTCTTAACCAATCTTCATATGACATGAATTTGGGGTTCCTTACCATCTTGATTGCACTTCTTGAGACATTCTCTAGTTTATCAAGTTCCTTCCAGAATTACCAGAATTTTCCAGAAAAGAACTGAACAGGGAAATATAAAGAAGGATGATCATACCCTCTTTCCTGGTTCCTGTGTCTTTTTTAATGAAGCCTAAGTTCTTGTTTTCTTTAGCTCTGCTATCTCAAAGTAAGTTTACAATCTACCATACCCCCCAGATCTTTTTCAATCTGGCTTCTATCTTATACTTGTGATGTACACTTTTGGAACCCAAATATAAAACTTTACATTTACCCCAAGTAAGCTTCTTTCAATTAGATTCAGTCCATTGTTCTGCCAATAACCCAGGCTCACAACTCTAATATCATCTTTGACTCTTCAGTTTTGTTCACCCACAACTCTAATCTCTTACCACATTTTGCATTTATACCTTCATAATATCACTCATATGCATCCTCTACTCTCTTCTCACATAAGAACCACCCTTATACAGGATCTCATCACCTCCCTCCTGGACTATTGCAATAGCCTTCTGATTTCCTCCAAAATGATCTTCCTAAAGCACCTGTGATGATATAATGTCCACCCCACCCCCCCCGTACTCAATAGATACTAGTGGCTCTCTATTACCTCTAGGATCAAATATAAAATCTTCCCTCTTTTAAAGTCAACCTGCCTTTACCTACTTTCCAGTCTTCTTATGCTTTACTTTCCTCCATTAACTCTTTATTCCAGTGCCATTAACATAACTTACTATTCTTCACACAAGAAATTTCTTCTCCTGCCTCCATGCATTTCCATTGGCTGTCCCCAATGCTTTAAATGCTCTCCCTTCTTACCTCCCTTCTCACTTCTCCCTTCCACAGCTTCCTTCAAGATTCAGCTCTAGGGGCGGCCAGGTAGCACAGCGAGTAAGAGTACTGGCTCCAGTGTCAGGATGACCTGGGGATCAAATCCAGGCTCAGACACTTAGCACCCACCCAGAAACACCTGGCCGTATAACCTTGAGCAAGTTACTTAACCCCAATTGCTTAGGGGCAGCCAGGTGGCTTAGTGAGTAAGAGCACTGGCTCCAGTGTCGGGATGACCTGGGGATCAAATCCGGGCTCTGATACTTAGCAGCACACCCAGAAATAACTGGCCGTGTAACCTTGAGCAAGTTACTTAACCCTGATGGCTTAAAAAAAAAAGATTCAGCTCTAGTTTCTACCTTGAACAGGATACCTTTCTTGTCCCCAACACTACTATATCCTTCCCTCTAAGTTTTCCTTCAACATACACTCTCTCTCTCTGCATATATATATATATATATATATATATATATATATATATGTATGTATGTATGTATGTATGTATGTATCTTGTATATACATAGTTATTTTCATTCTAACATATGTGTGTATATGGATGGATGCCTTTATCATCTCATTTCAGTTTCTGGTGGCTAAGTAACTAGAACATCTATTTCTAGAAAAATCAAATCAAGACTAGTAGGTCACCAAATAAAAGTAGCTATAACTGCCCTGGTAATGATTTGAAGCTCTCTAAGAATGTAAGTTTATATAAGGCCAAACTATAGTACTTTGAGCCAGCTAGTACCTTCAGATGCTGTTGAATGAAGGAATGAAAAAGCATTTGCTGAATGCTATGTTAGGCATTGTATCAAGTGCTGGGGATTCAAATACAAGCAAAGAAGATAGTCTTTATTCTCAAGTAATTTATATTCAAATGTAGAAAAACAACACATAAAAAAGGGAGATGGATAGAGGGAAAGGAGGATTTATCAGAGGGCAATTTCCCAAGGGCAGAGTTCAAAGTCTGGTGGGGGGGTTATTAGCGAAAGAGTTTTTTTTTAGTCTTATCCAATTTCAAATTCCATTAGGAACTTTTTCCTGCACCAACATGTATAGCTATATGTATACCCAGATGACTGTAATATTTGCCTGAGCACTTATTTCCTAAACTTGGTTTGATAAGTGTAACACCTCTTCTGAAACTATTCCCCTAAATAACATTTGCCCTCATATTTTGGAGTCCTTAGAGGTTAGCTGATTACTTGTGGGCTAGATTTTTAGTTTTCTTGCTCATGAACTCTCCATTAGTTGGTTCCCATTGACATCAGTCAGCCATACTTCAAGTAGCTTAAAAAAAAGCTTTTTACTAGGATGATTAATATGATAGTACAAAAAAAAAGTTCTGAGGCATACTCTCCCATTTATGTACAGAGATTCCAAGAGAGCACTGGATTTATATCTGGGGTATGATGGTGATGAAGTATATATGTAATGAACATAGGAGACCAAAAATGTTACCTCATAACTTTTAATTACTAAAAGTCATTTCTTAAGCTAATAGCCAGTTTTTTTCTCTAATTACAAGAATCATATTTCTTGAAACTTATTCCTTCCATAGGTGACTAACTTTCTGTATCTTCCTGTATCCATGTTTCTCTTTGGTGAATGTTTTGTCTACTACTGTTCCAGTTTTACTGACAATGTGAGCAGTTGAGGAGAGAAAGACTCCTCCTTCCTGCATCCACACCAAAGGTAATTTTTTCTCTTTGGCCCATCTCGAATCTTCCACAATCAAATCCTCCACCACTGCCATGGTCAATCAATCGACCACTGACTTCTGAAGTTCCTCCACTATTTAACGCACTCTATGGCATGGCTAATTTGTTTGGTTAACCAATCACACTATTCCTTTCTTGACCAAATTAAAGAGGAGTTCATACTTGATAAAGGGATCACAAGGTGAAGACAATCATGTTTATATATTTTTGAAACCTATGTGTGTTGACTGATTAAGGTAGAGGTGTTGAACTCTTTCACTAAATAAGGAATTAAAGTGCTGCTTTTCTATAGCAGGTCATTGAATACAAGCTGGCTTGCTCTGAGGACAATTTTTTAGCTTTCCACTACTGGTCAAGTTAAGAAGGCCATGAATATTTTTCAGAGGGCAGAGCCCTAAGACAGGGACAAGGATTTTCATTTCAAGATCACATAATGTTGGTCAGTGTGGCATACTGAGGCAAACAGCTAAACCATATTTTTAAAGTAAATATGTGGCAATGTAGAAATATTTCTCACACTAATCCATGTCAATGATCTGGGTGTTTTTTTTTTCATAACATCAGTTAGGGGCTGTATAGGACCAATAGTTCTTTTAGTTTGTTTTAATTTTTGCTAGAAGATAAGCACTGGTATGGTATATGGGCCCCAATGCTGAAAGACCCATAGAAAATGGGCTCAAAAGTCATAGTAGGCACTTATCTATTGCTTTAATGAAAGTATTATCACAGACACCCTCAACGTTTCATAAACTTTTGCTTCATCTCAATCACTTGAATTTATCAAGAGTTTTCTTTTTGCTAAAAATGCAGGTCAAAAGGAGCAATGGTGAATAAAAAAGAATCCAAGCTTGGAGAAAGCCCTTAGAAGTTGGTTCCTTTTTCCTTTCCATAAGTATAAATGCCACCAAAATAGTCCCTGCATGGCAGGTAGCTTGGACAGCATTTTGTTTGCAATTTAGGAAAGTAGATTTTCTGTGAAATTTTCATTTGGGGACCAAAGATTGCTAAGTTTACCACTGGGTTTATTATACATGTAACCCCAAAGCTAGGACCCCTGTAAGTACAGTAAAATGCATTAAAAAATGAAATAATGATCCATTTTCTTAAAAATGTTCATGATAATATATATAATCACATAACAACAAATTTTCTGCTGTTGGTACTGTTTACATTTTGAATATAATATCAGTACATGCTATATGTGTATATATGTATTATATATAGTATATATATATATATATATACTACTTGTGTATATATGGGTAAGCATTAAATATTCTAATTTTTAAACAATACACATATGTGTATATAAATATAAATATATCTTAGGTATAACTCTAGTATTAAAAATCATTTGAAGGGTCTAGTGATGCCTAAAAGCCTGTAATTTTATTTATTATCTTGTTCTTTGTAACCAGAAATGATACTAAATCATCACAAGAATGTGTACTTTGATTTTCCAATTGTGATGAATGGACTCTCACCTGCCCTACAACACTCCTGTTTGTGGGGCAGTTGGTCCAAGTCTACAAAGCTACATGTCAAATAGGAAGTGATATCGAGCTATTAGCATTTTTTGTAAAATGTGCTATTTGATTCAGCCTCACTGAGATTCAAATGCCTCTTTTTGAGGCAATTTTTTACACATGTATCTAATCAATGGGATAATGGTTTCAGTTTCTATTGTTTATATATACACCAAAGGAATGGGTCTTGATGTAGTGAAAAATGCAATTCTTTCTCTTCATTAGTTGGTGAAAATCTAAATGACCTTTGTTAGAATCATTTTTAAAAGTTTAAATGTGTTTGGCCACTTTATTATTTCCATACTTGTCACACATAGGTAAATCAATATAGTCTAATACCTATTTGCAATGTCTTAAAATAATTACATTTTATTAAAATAATCATGACATCTAGATATAATTTACTTTAAAACTCTTTGAAAATATACATGATATGTCATAAGGATATCAATGCTTCACCAAGTAAGGTATATCTTTGTAATTATTTCAAGAAATTTTTGCTCCTTTTATTCTGAAATTAAGCATCCTATAAAGCCATTATTGCTTCATACTTCGCAAGAAGTAGCCACCACTTTAAACATAAGCATGGTATCTGATGCAATAATCACTGGACAAAAAAATAAATGAGTTTTCTCTTTACTTGAACTATTTATTAAAATGGAATAGCAGTCAACCTACATAATGACCTATTTAAGCATTAAATAGCAGCAGTATTATGCCTTTTAAATAAAAAATTTTCATGTATTTTGTCTCCAATTTTGCCTCTTTACTTCGTTTCTCTCTCTCATAGCTAAATTAAAAACAATAATAACTAGCACTTTACATATGTTTCCTCATAGGACTCTTACAACAGCTCTTTGAGGTAGGTGCTATTATTATCCCTATTATACAGATGAGGAAAATGAGGCACAGAGATTAAGTAAGTGACTTGCTCATGGTCACACAGATGATAAGTTTCTGAGGCAGGAATTGAACTTAGCTCTTCCTGACTCCACATCCTATGCTCCACAGTACAAAAGTTTTTATTTGAATTCTAGTTTCAGAACAACTTCCTAAGAAACTCATGCAAATTCTTGTCATCTTAGTCTACTTGACAATTTCCAGGAGAGGCAGACATAGATTTAAGTAGAAAAATCTTATATAGGAGAAGGAAAAAATAAACAATTTTGTTTCCCTGTTTGACACATCTTCAGGTTGTATACATCTTCAAGAGTTCCCAGGATCCCTGATCTAATCTGTATGACTATTCCCTCCACCAATCAAAACCTTTCTATATTTTAATAGTTGTTGTGACCATCTCCTTACATCCAACCCTCTGATGATGAGCCTTTCTAAACCTAGGCTAATCCTTAGATGCCATGTCTTCATCTGTCTAGTTGTTAGCCTCACAGCTGAAGCTTTTGCAGTTTTGTTGAACCTACCAGTTTAGGGGCTTAACTGAAAGTCTTCAAGAATTCAGTATCACCTTCACACCATGATAAAACATCAGAGTAGGATTTTGCTTGAAATTTATACTTTATACAATGTGAAAATATCAGAAATTTGATATATACCACAAATTATAATGTATGCATTTGAGAGTAATTGAATAATAATGCGAAGAGAGATGTTCCATGTATTTTATCACATATATTGAAATAAAGCTCTTAGCTCCAATTGAACTCTACTCTGCACTGATGAAACATGGCTAAATAATTCAGATAGATGTTGTTGTTTTTTTTAACAAATTAAGTTGTTAGTATATAATATAGTTTTTTGGTACTACTCCTATGTGTAATGTAGATGTGCAACTCATACACATAGTTAAGAGTGTTTTTATCTGTAAAAGATGCTTAGGCTAAGTTACACCTATAATATGTACACACATGTAAATGGAGTACTCATGTTAAGGGGAACTCTGGACATAATAATAATGTTGTCACAACAATAATGCACATGTGGCATCCATAGTTTCTCTCCATAGTTATGGAATTTTTATACTTTTAGATGACAGCAAGTTGTGTCATAGAAATGGGGGAACACTGAGGCCTCAGGGACTGCTTTGTTTTCTTTTGGGTGAAAGTTAATTCCTATTAAAGGATAAAAGGAGAAATCTTGTTCCTAACACATATTGTGGGGATATTAATCCCATCACACAAGTTAAAAAACTGCAAGCATTGGTGGTTTTCCTGACAGTCTGAGAGGGATGGACTGACTCTCTCTCTCTCTCTCTCTCTCTCTCTCTCTCTCTCTCTCTCACACACACACACACACACACGTGTACACAGACACCTTCCTTTCCTCTTGGCCAGAAAGGGGAAGTAATAACCATCCTATGATCCAGCAGGAAATTTGGACTTTGAACAAAACCCAATTAGTAGTCAGAAAGAAGAAACAACCCACCAAGTAACCCACTTTCATCTCAAACTCATCAGGAACAACTAAACAGGTCAGTCTCCCAAATTCTTTTGCTCTCTGTGTACATGATCAAAGGAAGTTTCCAAGTATAATTATATTTAAATTATATTTCAGTATGTGGAAAATAATTACAACTAGCATACCAATGTAAAGGAACCCAGTAACATTGACTCTGGAGAAGCAAGCACAGAAGCAGTTTAAAAAAATGAAAAGAAAATGAGAGGAAGAAAAAGAAGAAGAAGAAGAAGAAGAAGAAGAAGAAGAAGAAGAAGAAGAAGAAGAAGAAGA